>NC_138771.1:510093644-510331144 GCF_965119305.1 Pelophylax lessonae | reverse complement strand
CGGTCACAGCAATGAGAGATCATCGCTGGATCGCCAGGAGAAGGTAAGAGATACCGCTGCGCTCTCTGCACATCTACCCCGAGCGTGACTCGGGGATACCGATCCTGGACTAAAAAATCCACCCCGAGTCACGCTCGGGGATACCGCCAGGGAGGTTAACCACTTGCTGAGCAGCCGCCATACAACAGTTGTACAGCGGCAGGTTCTCGCGAATCACCGTGTACGGCGGTCCGTGGGGGGCACGCGCGCGCCCACTGACCAGTGCAGTGGGAAAGCCGATCCACGGGGTGTGAAGAGAGAACAGCGGTCTGTTGTTGTAAAACAGCAGACCGGTATTCTCTCAGGAATCAATACAGAGCTCCTGTGTTCCTCCTATTTAGGAACACAGGTCTTTGTGTTGATTTCACAAGTCCATTCCCCCCCCCCCCCCCACAGTTCGAAAACACCCCCTAGGCTTACATTTAACCCTTTGATCGCCCCTGGGTTAACCCCTTCCCTGCCAGTGTCATTAGTACAGTAACAGTGCATATTTTTATCACTGATTACTGTAGTAATGTCACTGGTCCCCCCAAAAATGTCAGTTAGGGGTCCGATCTGCCTGCCGCAATGTTGCAGTCCTGCTAAAAATCGCTGATCGCCGCCAGTACTAGTAAAAAATAAATAAAAATGACATAAATCTTTTCCCTAGTTTGTAAACACGATAACTTTTGTGCAAACCAATCAAAAGACGCTTATTGGAATTTTTTTCACCAAAAATATGTAGTAGAATACAAATTAACCTAAAATTATGAAAAAAATTGGATTTTAAAATTTAAAAAAAATTTAATTGGTAATGTTATATAGGAGAAAGTGAAAAATATAATTTTTTCTTTTCAGAACTGTCACTTTTTTTTTTGTTTATAGCGCAAAAAATAAAACTCGCAGAAATGATCAAATAACACCAAAAGAAAGTTCTATTTGTGGGGAAAAAAAGGACATGAATTTTATTTGGGTACAGCATCGCATGATCGTATAATTGTCTGTTAAAGTAATGCAGTCCTGAATCGCAAAAAATGGCCCGGTCATTAAGGGGGGAAATCTTCCGGTCCAGAAGTGGTTAAAGAATAAGTTCACCTTTGCATGTGAAAAAATGTGCATTTATTATTATTTTTACCAGGAGCCTGCAAAGCACAACCAGCAGATCGAGGGTGCAATGCTGGGCTCCCGTAGACTGTCTGTGTAAGCTGTCTGCTCATACCTCATACAGGCAGGCAGTTACATACTGACAGGAAGCATCAATGAACTACCTAGAGAGCTCAACAGCACCCTGGTAGTTCATTAAGAACTACAAGCAAAGGCTGTTGGTACTTGTAGTTCTCCCATTCAAAGAACCTTTTTTTTTTTAATTGTGACAGTGAGATAATTACAGGCAGTGGATCAGGGTGACGCTGCAGCAGTGGGAACATGTTACACGTCCCACCCTAAAAACAGGTGGAACATGTAAGGCCCCTTTTACACTTGCAGACTGTTTGTTTCATCAATTCAGTCACGTTTTTCTTCCATTTTTTTTTACATCTGCCAGCTAAAGTCCTTAATGTGTTACTAAACCCAGGAGCCTGCATTCACTATATCTGGTCTCCCACAGTACACAGAATATAGAAATAATATTTTAGTAAATATAAACTGCTAAATACCTTTTCTCATCAGCAGTATACAGCAGTCTTGTGACTGCTATCAGTGTCTGGCCGAGCACTGGTTAAAGCTTGTAGGAGGAGTTTTGTTTCTCCTCTGTCTGTCCTTTGAAGCTGCCTGACCTGAGCCTCTGTCTACATAGTGCTGATTGGCCCTGTGCCGATCACATGAACCCTCCCAAAAGAAAATAAACTCTCTAGCAGTACACACCAAACTGAGCATATGCATAGTGCCCTCGTGACTCTGTACAATCATCAGATGATTAGGGACTGTGGAAGAAGGGGAGGATCAGAGAAGACAGGATCAAACAGCCTTTTTACACAATGTGGTTGAATAACCACTTGCCGACTGCCTAACGACGATTTACGTCGGCAGTCAGCCCCTCACAGGCAAAGTGGCGTAGGTCTACGTCGCTAGCCTGTGAGGCTCTAGGGAGCGAGCACACGCCGCTGGAGGCCGGTTTTTTTTTTTTGCGGGACTGCGACATTGCGGCGGACAGATCAGACCCTTGACTGACATATTTGATACTTTTGGGGTTACCAGTGACATTACTACAGTAATCAGTGCTATACATATGCACTGTTACTGTAAAAATGACACTGGCAGGGAAGGTGTTAAAGTGGAGTTCCACCCTATTTTTATACTTACCTCCATCTTCTCGCTCCGGGTCACCTGAAAAAGAAATGGATAATCGCATATTTTTTTTTTTTTTACTTACCTCGTAGCGAAGAAAATATACTTACCTTACTTCCTTCTTCCTCCTTCCTCGGCCGCGGCCCGTCGTCACTTCCTGGCTCTGCAATGATTCCTGGGAGCTGGACGTCATAGCTCCCAGGAATCATTGCGCCTGCACCGGCCCCGACGTCAGTTCCGGGTCGCGCGCGTCATCCCCTTCTAAACAGCTTCTGGGCATGCCCAGAAGCTGTGGAGGGATGACGCGCGCGACCCGGAAGTGACGTCGGGGCCGGCGCAGAGCATCGTGGGACCAAAGAAGGCGGAAGAAGACGCCGAAGAGGACGCGCTGGCTTCAAGCTGCCCACATCTGAGATGGCAGCGCTGGACAAGACGTTTGCAAGGTAAGTATTTGTCCTAACAGGTAAGTGCAACCCGGGACAGATCAGAGGCTAGCCATTGTGGAATGCACTAGCCCTGACTGTCCCGGGGGTATTAAAAAAAAAAAAAAAATACAGGGTGGAACTCCGCTTTAACAGAAGTAGATTTACATGGATGATCATCCATTTTTCCATAGAGATGCGTTGATGTCTGTTTTTCATCTGTCAACGGATGAATGAAAAACGGAACAAACAGTGCACATGTGTGAAAGGGGCCCACATGTTCCCAAAGTTGAACTTATCCTTTAAAATGTAATTTTTTGCTGGTATTGCACAGAGCAGCCCCGACCCTCCTCGGCTGGGGTACCCCGTCTGCACTCCTGGTTGCTACTTTTTGGCGAGCGCTCCCATAGAAAGCTGCTTTCTATGGGGGCAATCGTGCAGGCTCGTTTTCAAGCCACCCTGTCTGCATCTATTGACTCAGACAGGGAGGCTTAACCCCACACCCCACAATTGTTACTGGATTTGATTGACAGCAGCAGGAGCCAATGGCTCCTACTGCTATCATTCTGCCCAGTGATGTGGAAGAGAGCTGCAGCTCTTGTGCATAGCGCTGGATCGAGATCAGAGCATTTTGATAAGAAGAAAGATGAGACTGAGTGAGAAATGAGCTCATCATTTATTTTATTGTTCAAGACACAGGTTGGGGGGAGGGTCCAGGATGACCTAGGCTCAGAGGAAGTGGGTCAAATGATGCTGGCCATCAGAGGACATCTAATGGCAGAAAAAAGGACTGCAATGAAGTATCTGGTTGAAGTTGTAATACACTATTCATTTATATCCTTTTATTTTGGCAGTTGTGCTTTAAAGTGTATATAAAGCTAATACCTGTTTTTTTTTTTTTTATATATAAAGTAGAGGTGTAAAACCCCTGTCAGTTTTTTCCTTTTTTTTCCTATCTTGTAGACACAATAGAAAGTGAGAAAAAATCTCTTTAAAGGGGCACTTTCATGAGAGATAAATGTTGGCTGCCATTACTGAACTCTTCTTTGAGAATGCTAGTTCCCTGACTGCTTATATGTTGCTTAGACTTCAGTTCGGCGTGAGTTGCTATCCGGAACAAGTGTAGAGATATGCAGTTATGAAACTTTTTTTACACTGATCTATTGCATGCTTGTTCCTGGAACTATGACTGAAACATGCTGAAGTCAGATACAGCCAGGTATCTAGTATTTTCACAAGGAGCGCTGAAATGTGTCCCTATCAAGAGATTTTGACAACTTAGAAGATGGTGATGACTCAGATGTTCAGATTTCTTATCGCTTTCAGTCCCAGTAACAATGGCCATCAGGACAAACAAAGGATGAGCCTTACTAATGGAGACACAGACAGCAATAAAACTTAACAGGGGTTCTAACCCCCCTTCACTTTAGAACTATACACTTTTAAGCAAGGATCCATAACATTTTTGTTGACAGGTCCGCTGATAAGGCAGTACAGGCAGCCCTCCTGTACTAGGCCCCACCAGTTCAAATGGGGGGCCCAAGCACTTGCCAAGCAGGAGGGCCAGCAGTACTGCCCTATTGCGGACACTTGTGACTCTTGTGCAGTGCTGTCGGCTTCAACTTCTCTTTTCTTTCTCTGGCTACACTGCAGGAGGATCGGTTCTAGTATCTGTGCCCCCTTCTCCCTGCTGTCTGGGACCCCTGTGTGCCCCCCCCCCCCCCGCAGTGCTACCATTTTCCCTCCTCTCCTCTCCCTCTGGCAGCTGCTGAGGACACACAGTCATTTTTTTTTCAGGATGGTGAGCAGGGGGGCTCACTATCCTGAATGAACACAGCACCCTGAATGAACACAGTGAGTGATCAGTACCGATCACCCACTGTGCAGGTGCAGATATTGCATCTGTGTTGCAATTCACTTGAATGAGTCTTGTTCGACGGGGGTAAAATTTCTGCCATGGCTGGAAAGCATTGTATCGGGGGCGTTGCATTTTGGCAGGGGAGGAGGGGGGCCCTGTCAAGTAGGCTGTACGGGGCCCCGTAATTTCTATCAGCAGCCCTGTTTGTTGATATGAATTCTAGATGAAACTTTTACAAGTGTCTCCACTGAAAGGTTTACCCTCTATTGGTATTCTAATGGCAACACCGTCAGAAGCCAAAAAAAAAATTTTTTGGAACTCAGATACACTTTTCTAAATGTATGCCTCACTTCCAATAAACCACTGGTACGTGGAGTCTTTTGTTGTGTTCGATTTTAGTGATCCTGCCAAACAAATCCTTGTAGAGTGACCACAGATGTAAATACATATGTGTAGCAGTTGAGTTAGGTATGTTTTTGGTGTGTCAAAGCTCAACAATGGCGCTTTTCCACTTCATGGAACCGAACGGTTCGGCTCGCTTTTTGCGCTTTTCCACTGCATGGTACCGCATGGTACGGTGTTGGAACTGTTCGGTACGGTACGGCGGCGCTTTTACACTACATGGAACTGAACGGTACGGCTCGCTTAAACAGTACCACCTCAGTTGTGGTTCCAAGAGGGCCGTACCAGTACCATATCCCATAATCCTTTGCATGCAGCCTTGACTGTTTGTCACTACTAGCCAGTGATTGGTCAGAGAATCATTGTTATCCCACCCACTTACTACTTTAGTGGAAAAGCAAACCGTTCCAACATGCGGTACCATGCAGTGGAAAACCAAACCGAGCCAAGCAGGGCCGAGCCGGTACTTGCAGTGGAAAAGTGCCATAAAGGCCCATAGAAAGTAAATAGACTGCTCTAATGCAGTGTGCGTCAACTCCCTATAAATACTCATTATCTGTGACTACAGTGAACTGAGAAGTAGTGTAGTGATGAGCTCATCTCTCTGTCACTCAGCTTTTCTTTCCTATCAGCATGTTTCTGATAGAAGAAGTGTCACTTAATTTATGTTGCCGAGCAGCAACGTGGAACGTTGCACTGCTGTGCGGTTTAACCACTTGCCGACTGCCTAACGCCGATCTACGTCGGCAGTCAGCCCCTCACAGGCAAAGTGACGTAGGGCTACGTCACTAGCTTGTGAGGGTCTAGGGAGCGAGCGCGCGCCGCCGGAGGCGCGCTCCCGCTCCCGCGTGGTCACGGACCCCCCCGCGCGCGTGACCAGCAGACCCGATGTCCGCCGGTCACTCGGCGATCGGCGGGGGAGAGGGAGAATGTCAGGCAGCTTGTGTAAACAAGCCACCTGTCATTCTCCTCGCTGTAAAGACACTGATCACACGGATCTAGTATGTAGATCCGTTGATCAGTGTCCTTACAGCTCAAGCCACAGCCAATCACAGTAGAAAGCACGCCCCTAGGGACACACACAGCCCCTCCCTCCCAAATAAAGTTAACCCCTTC
Source organism: Pelophylax lessonae (assembly GCF_965119305.1). Classification (NCBI taxonomy): domain Eukaryota; kingdom Metazoa; phylum Chordata; class Amphibia; order Anura; family Ranidae; genus Pelophylax; species Pelophylax lessonae. The sequence goes on along the minus strand of NC_138771.1, from coordinate 510,325,042 downwards.
ACTGCCAGTGTATTTTTACAGTAACAGTGCATATGTATAGCACTGATTACTGTAGAAATGTCACTGGTAACCCCAAAAGTGTCACAAATGTCAGTCAAGGGTCCGATCTGTCCGCCCCAATGTCGCAGTACCGCAAAAAAAATCGCAGATCGCCGCCATTACGCGTTAAAAAAAAACAACAAAAATGACAAAAATCTTTCCCTTTGTTAGTAAACGTGATAACTTTTGCGCAAACCAATCAAAATACGCTTTTTGCAATTTTTTTTACCAAACATAGGTAGCATAAAACAAATTGGCCGAAAATGTTAAAAAATTTTGATTTTTACATTTTTTTTGGGGGGAATTTCATATAAAAAAATGTGAAAAATATTGTTATTTTTGCAAAATTGACGCTCTTTTTTTGTTTATAGCGCATGATCAAAAAATCGCACAGGTGATCAAATACCACCAAAAGAAAGCTCTGTTTGTGGAAAAAAAAAGGACGCCAAATTTGTTTAGGTACAGCGTCGCACGACCGCGCAATTGTCCGTTAAAGTCACGCAGTGCCGAATCGCAAAATACCCCCTGGTCAGGAAGGGGGTAAAATCTTCCGGGGCTTAAGTGGTTAAAGCAGTGCCATTCAGTGTGGTGCGTTAAAATACAGATATGCTGCACAGCCAAGGGCTTTGCTCTGAATCCTCCACAGGGGGTACAGCGTGACCAGACGGGCTCACTATAGCGGTGTTACCTAGAAGAGCGCTTATCCTTCTTACTATTGACCGCTATGATCATCATCATCACAGATGAGGGCTTTGCTCTGAATCCACCACAGCGGGACCAGACCAGCTCATCACAGCAGTGTTATCTAGAAGAGCGCTTTTCCTTCTTCCCGTTGACCCTTATGATCATCCTCTACCTGGGCCCCGGACCTACCAGGAAGTGCTGTGAGCCCTTGGCTGTGCTGGTGGCTCCCAACACAGGAGGGCTTTGCTCCAAATCCACCACAGTGGGACCAGACCGGCTCACTATAGTGGTATTACCTAGAAGAGAACTTTTCCTTCTTACTGTTGACCCTTATGAGTTATGATCATCCTCTACCTGGGCTCCGGACCTACCAGGAAGTGCTGTGAGCCCTTGGCTGTGTTGGTGACTCACAGCACAGATGAGGGTTTTGCTCCGAATTCACCACAGCAGGACCAGACCGGCTCACTATAGTGGTGTTACCTAGAAGAGCGACCCTTATGATCATCATCTACCTGGGACCCGGTGTCCTGTCGGATAATGCCTCCCGTCGAAATGTATCCCACGAACTGCGCATGCTCAGTGAATTACGTCATTCCAGCGGATCTCAGGCATGCGCAGTTTGTCGGATGCATTATCCGACGGTAGACAGAGCGGAGGGGACAGAATCTAATGTCAGATTCTGCCTCGCTCGCTGTACTATCTGCGCATGCGCGGAATGGATGGCTTATTATTATGTGAGATTCATATTGAGAAATAGCGGGAATATTATGTGATTACAGAACATTCACACAGCTCTTCTGGGGGCACATTAAAGGGGCACTCTCACCACACGGAGACATGGATGTAAAGGGGCACTCTCAACACACAGGGACATGGATGTAAAGGGGCACTCTCACCGCACGTGGAACATGGATGTAAAGGGGCACTGTTACCGCATGGGGACATGGATGTAAAGGGGCACTCTCACCGCACGGGGACACTGATGTAAAGGGACACTCTCACCGCACGGGGACATGGATGTAAAGGAGAACTCTCATGGGGACACGGATGTAGTATATAAATAATAAAGGGGAACTGTGACTGGAATATTAAAGGGGAACTCTGACTGGTATAATAAAGGGGAGCTCTGACTGGAATATTAAAGGGGAACTCTGACTGGAATATTAAAGGGGAGCTCTGACTGGAATATTAAAGGCAAGCTCTGACTGGAATATTAAAGAGGAACTCTGACTGGAATATTAAAGGGGAGCTCTGACTGGAATGTTAAAGGGGAACTCTGACTGGAATATTAAAGGGGAACTCTGACTGGAATATTAAAGGGGAACTCTGACCGGAAATAATAAAGGGGAACTCCAACCTAAAATATTAAAGGGGAACTCTGACGGGGACACCGATGTGAAGAAGGACTCTGAGGGGGACACTGGATGTAAAGGAGGACTCTGACGGGGACACTGGATGTAATGGAGGACTCTGACGGGGACACTGGATGTAATGGAGGACTCTGACGGGGACACTGGATGTAAAGGAGGACTCTGACGGGGACACTGGATGTAAAGGAGCACTCTGACAGGGACACACTAGATGTAAAGGAGGACTCTGATGGGGACAGGGACACAGGCTGAATGACGGCGGTGACACGGGCTGAATGACGGTGGTGACACAGGCTGAATGACGGTGGGATACAGGCTGGATGAGGGGGGATACAAGCTGGATGAGGGCGGGATACAGGCTGGATGAGGGGGGGATACAAGCTGGATGAGGGCGGGATACAGGCTGGATGAGGGGGGGATACAAGCTGGATGAGGGGGGATACAGGCTAGATGAGGGGGGGATACAGGCTGGATGAGGGGGGGATACAAGCTGGATGAGGGGGGATACAGGCTGGATGAGGGGGGGATACAAGCTGGATGAGGGGGGGATACAAGCTGGATGAGGGGGGATACAGGCTGGATGAGGGGGGATACAAGCTGGATGAGGGGGGGATACAAGCTGGATGAGGGGGGATACAAGCTGGATGAGGGGGGGATACAAGCTGGATGAAGGGGGGATACAAGCTGGATGTGTGAATCACATAATATTCCCGCTAATTGTCTATATGAATCTCACATAAGAAGAAGCCGTACAGCGAAAGTAAAGATAGTACAGCGAGCGAGGCAGAATCTGACAGATTCTACCTGCTCTGTCTCTCCCATCGAAAAATGAATCCAACGGACTGTGCATGCGCAACGATTACGTCAACCCCAGCTGATCGGAGAAGTCAGCTGGAGTGACGTCACTTACTGCGCATGCGCAGTTCGTGGGATGCATTTTTCGACGGGAGGCATTATTCAACACGACACCAGACCTACCAGGAAGTGCTGTGAGCCCTTGGCTGTGTTGGTGGCTCACAGCACAGATGAGGGTTTTGCTCCGAATCCACCACAGGGGGACCAGACCGGCTCACTATTGTGGTGTTACCAGGAAGAGCGCTTTTCCTTCTTACTGTTGACCCTTATGATCATCATCTACCTGGGCCCCGGACCTATCAGTAAATGCTGTAAGCCCTTGGCTGTGCTGGTGGCTCCCAACACAGGAGGGCTTTGCTCCGAATCCAACACAGCAATTTTCCCTCTTGTTGTGAGTTGCCACTTTGTTGTTTAATAAAGCCAGTATGTTTTTGCTACAAAGGCGCTGCTTCTCTTCTCATTTATCCACATACAGAGTTCCTTCTAGCTCTTCAATCAGTGGCAGCCACTAAGTCAAGCATCTGGGCATACTTAGATTTTCACAGGCCCCCATCCCCATAACTTTGGACTGTTTTTGTTTTTGGACTAGTGTGCCAGATAACCCCCTTTTTGTTTTTGATATACTTAGAAGTGTAAGGCCCCTTTCCCACAAAAGGTCTGATCGGGTTTGCCTGTTAGTTTTTCAGGCAGACCCAATCGGATCCTCCTTTCAGCTTTATGGACTGACGGGTATAAACAGACTTGTGTCCATCTACACCAGGGGTGGGGAACCTTTTTTCTGTCAAGGGCCATTTGGATATTTATAAAATCATTCGGGGGCCGTACAAAATTATCAACTTAAAAATGTGCCTCTTATATTTGGTCAAACCTTTAACTCACCCCTAATGTGATGGGTGCAACTGCTTCTCTTTGGTGATGTGTGTGATGTTAGCTGGTATTGATGATGTTGCTACTCGCAACTGGTTTTCCAGGTTTGCGTCAGTCAGTCTGGAGCACAGTCGACTCTTTGTGGTGGTAAGTTTTGAAAAGAACTGCTGGTGGGTACAGCTGGTGGGTATAGCTGGCTGGTACTGCTGGTGGGTACAGCTGGCTGGTACTGCTGGTGGGTACAGCTGGCTGGTACTGCTGGTGGGTACTGCTGGCTCAGGCTGGTACTCCTGGCTTGTACTGTGCTGTGGGTACTGCTGGCTCAGGCTGGTACTGCTGACTCGGGCTGGTACTGTGCTGTAGGTACTGCTGGCTCAGGCTGGTACTGCTGGCTGGTACTGCTGGCTCAGGTTGGTACTACTGGCTAGTACTGCTGGCTCTGGTTGGAACTGCTGGCTCTGGTTGGAACTGCTGGCTCTGGCTGGAGCTGCTGGCTCTGGCTGGAGCTGCTGGCTCTGGCTGGTGCTGCTGTGAGTACTGCTGCCTCTGGCTGGTACTGCTGGCTCTGGCTGATACTGCTGCTGGCAGAAAATTCTGGCTAGCAGTGGCTCTGCACTGGAGGAAGAGACGATGTTTCCTGTATTGGTCACAGGCGGAGTGCATTTGATATCACTCCGCCTTTGACTCACTCAGACTGTCAGAATGGAGGCGGAACTATACAGGAAGCATTGGCTCCATTCTGACAGATCAACTGAGAGACACAGACTCAGCTGCACAGGGGGCCGGACCAAATGACTTGGAGGGCCGCATACGGCCCCCGGGACATAGGTTCCCCACCCCTGATCTACACCCACCTACCTCCAATCCGATCCAGTCTGCTAAAAAAAAAAAATCTAAGGGGATCCGTCCCTGTCTCCTTCTGTCTAGGCGTACTGGAGGTCAGTCGGATGTAAATAGTACATATATATTGTTCAATACTATAGTGTGCCAGTGTGAACAGATTAAATGTACGTACATCGTATGTCTTTGGCACATATTTTTTCACTTTCAATAGTTGTGTGCTAACACTGTGTTGCATATGTTATTGTTGATTTGCATAGCACACGAGTCTTTGCACTTAAAGAGAAGCTTCTGCGCCCCACCAAATACTGTAGCTACTGACTTTAATATCAGGACACTTACCTGTCCAGGGATCCAGCAATGTCTGCACCCCAGCTGATTTTTCAATTGGCTCCTGGGTGCTGCCGCCACCATTTCATGTAAGGGAAACTGGCAGTAAAGCCATGAGGCTTCACAGCCGGTTCCCTACTGCGTATGCACAAAGCGCGCAGTGCTTTGTGAATGGCCCAGCAGCGGGGGGAAGGGGGGCCAATGTTCCGGGGGACCTCGCTGCTGTCAAAAACAGGTACCCGCTCCCCCCGAAAAGGCGCCAAATGTGGCAGCGGAGGGGGAGAGGAAGCAAACAAGCGGAGCTTCCCCTTTTTCGTGGAGCTCCACTTTAAGTGATTCTTTGCACATTTGTTTTTTAACAGATTTAGTTTACTTATACATTCATTTTATATGGCCATGCATTTTTTGGTTTTTATTGTTGACATATCTTGTATCAGGATATTGTGTCAGCTGCTTTTCTGTACATATTATACTCTTGACCCAAGCACAGTTTCTATATAAGCCAAATTTGAACATGCTCTACCTGGGTACAATGAAAGCTTCAAGTTCTCATATAAATATAATAGAGCAAAACGGAGAACGAAAACCGTTCTACCAGAGAACTTTTTTGTGGCTAAGCATATCAGCTGAGCTACAAAGGTACACTATATTGTCAAAAGTATTGGGACGCCTGCCTTTACACCCACATGAACTTTAATGGCATCCCAGTCTTAGTCCGTAGGGTTCAATACTGAGTTGGCCCACCCTTTGCAGCAATAACAGCTTTGACTCTTCTGGGAAGGCTGTCCACAAGTTTTAGGAGTGTCTATGGGAATGTTTGACCATTCTTTCAGAAGTGCATTTGTAAGGTCAGGCACTGATGCTGGGCGAGAAGGCCTGGCTCGCAGTCTCCGCTCTAATTCCTCCCAAAGGTGTTCTATCGGGTTGAGGTCAGAACTCTGTGCATGCCAGTCAAGTTCCTCCACCCCAAACTCAACCTTGCTTTGTGCACCAGTCCAAATCACTTCATGAAGGGGGGATTATGGTGTGGTGTTGTTTTTCAGGGTTTGGGCTTCGCCCCTTAGAAGCATGAAATTGTCCAAAATGTCTTGCTATGCTGATGCCTTAAGAGTTCCCTTCTCTAGAGCTAACTTAGTGGGAACAGTTTGGGGATGACCCCTTCCTGTTCCAAAATGACTGCGCACCAGTGCACAAAGTAAGGTCCATAAAGACATGGATGAGCAAGTTTGGGGTGGAGGAACCTGACTGGCCTGCTCAGAGTCCTGACCTCAACCCCATAGAACACCTTTGGGATGATTTAGAGCAGGGACTGTGAGTCAGGCCTTCTTGTCTAACATCAGTGCCTGACCTCACAAATGCGCTTCTGGAAGAATGGCCAAACATTCCCATAGACACACTCCTAAACCTTGTGGACAGCCTTCCCAGAAGAGTTGAAGCTGTTATAGCTGTAAAGGGTGGGCCAAATCAATATTGAACCCTACAGACTAAAACGGGGATGCCATTAAAGTTCATGTGCGTGTAAAGGCAGGTGTCCCAATACTTTTGACAATGTAGTGTTTATAAAGATGGTGTTACCCATTAGGGCCTGGTTCACACCTATGCGTTTTTTTATAGGTTTGCAGAAACACACTACAGTCCATTTAACATTGTTTCCTATGCATCACGTTCACATTTGTGCATTTTATGGAAAGGGCCAGGGACCAGCAGGTTGTGTTTTTGATTACATAGACTTCAATGGATCAAAAATGTGTATTGAAAAAGCAAAATGCAGCTGGAATTTGCATCAACTGCACCTTGCATGCTGTAGGTGTGTACCAGGCCTTCTTGCATTCAGGCAATAGATACACTATAGCACATCACTTTAACCTATTAGCATTCTTAACCAATTATTTTCTTCTGAGTTTTAATGATGGAAGGCAGAGGGACAGCTTGTTCTTAAAATGCAGATTCCTCGCCTCCTGCGGATTTATTAATAAGTGAACGCTATGTTAAGAATTCACTTTGACTCAGCAACAAGTGGGTATTCCTTCTGTCTTTTCTCTGATGCCTCGGCCCAATGACATGTAAATTGCAGCAAGCGCAGTGTCTTGTTCTGATTAAACGTGGTCACACAGTAATGACAAAGGTTGTATTGATGAAAGAGATTTTGCAGGTGGAAACTCAAGATGTACCCACAGATCCCTCTCTGAAAATGGAATTTAGTAAGCAGAAGTTGTACTCTGTATTCCAGGCACACATTTGTTCAATGAAATATATTCCTCAGTAGGTGAAAACTATTTAAATCCACTTTGCTGTACATAGCCTGTGCAGTAATTAGGGTTGTGAGAGGGACCTAGCAGGCTCCACCCACTACAGGCTGCCTGCAGAAAACTACAGGAGGGGGTGGAGACAAGACCAGTCATCCTGCACAAGGAGAGAGAGCAGCAGTGACTGGTCTTTAGTACAGGAAGCTCCCGCACAGAGGTAAAGTTTTACACTGGATTACTGCACAGGTCTGGAAGAAATACGCAATGCACATGAAGATTCAATTAAGAGTACACATGACTCTTGAATTTATACAATATCTGCTTATTCTAGAGTTCATCTTTGAAGCGTTTGTAAAGGCAACAAATGTCATACTTGCCTGCTCTGTGTAATGATTTTACACAGAGCAGCCCCGATCCTCCTCTTCTTGCGTTCCCTGCAGGTGCTCCTGGCCCCTCCCCCCTGCTCAGTGCCTCCATAGCAAGATGCTTGCTCTAGGGGCATTCATGCGTGCCTGTTCCCGAGCCGCCTCTGTGTGTCCCCGACCCCCGCTCTCGCCTCACTGGCTGTGATTGGCAGCAGAGCTGTGGCTCAGCCAGTGAGGAGGGATAGACCCGGAAAAGTTTTTGCTCTCGTGCACATCGCTGGATTGGGCTCAGGTTAGTGTGAGGAGGGTGATGCACACTGAAGATTTTTTACCTTCCTGCATAGAAGGCAGAAAGGTAAAAAACGTGCAGCCTTTACAACCTTTTTAACCATTTGCCAACCGCCCCACGCAGATTTACTGCGGCAGGGTGGCTTGGCTTAACAAAATCACATAGATCTACGTGATTTTTTGCACAAGGTGATTGGACACTGCGGGATCGCCGCCGGCCTCCTGCGATCGTCAGAGAAACTGACAGAAGACCCACCTGCTTATGTAAACAAAGCAGGCGAGTCTTCTGTCACACAGACAGAGAGAAATCAGGAGTTTCAGCTAAGCTGAAACCCCAATCTCTCTGTACCTTTCACAGAGCCTCCCACCCCCCCCCCCCCCACTGTTAGTAAGCACAGTTAGGCATACATTAACCCCTTTCATCACCCCCAGTGTTATCCCCTTCCCTGCCAGTGTCATTTAAACAGTAACAGTGCATAATATTCAGCACTGATTACTGTGTTAATGTCACTGGTCCCCAAAAAGTGTCAAAATTGTCAGTTAGGGCTCCGATCTGTCTGCCGCAATGTCGCAGTCCCGCTAAAAATCGCTGATCGCCGCTATTACTAATAAAAACCAAAAAAAAAAAAGTCCAAAAATCTATCCCATAGTTGGTAAACGCTATAACTTTTGCGAAACCCATCAAAATACGCTTTTTGGGATTTTTAGTTTTACCAAAAATATGTAGCAGAATACAAATTGGCCTAAACTGATAAAAAAAATTATTGGGAATGTTTTATAGTAGAAAGTAAAAAATATTATGTTTCTTTCAAAATTGTCGCTCTTTTTTTTGTTTATAGCGCAAAATCTAAAATCAAATACCACCAAAAGAAAGCTCTATTTGTGGGAAAAAAAAGGACATTGATTGTTTTTTGGTACATCATCGCACAACCGTGCAATTTTTCGCATAACGCAGTGTTGAATCGCAAAAAATGGGCTAGTCATTAAGGGTGTAAAACCTTCCTGGAGCATGAAGTTGTTATTGCAGTGTTGTATGGGGGATTGAATACTTTAAGCAACTTTAATCACTGAAATCATTAAAAGCTGTTTTGCAACGTAATATTTTAAGACCCGGTTCACACTCATGCGAGTGCCGGGTTCGCATGTAATGTCGGAGCGCACTGCTCCGACATTACATGCGATCAGCTGTGCGGTGCGAGTTTAGCCATACAGTTTGTATGGCTAAATTCGCATCGCACCCGGTGCAAACACGCACAGGAGGCATTTTTGCAGCCGCATCAGGATCGGATCGCACAGCGGTTCACACTTGTGCGATCCCATCCTGTGCGAACTGCACGATCGCACTGCGATATGCGATCAAACTGGGGGTGTCGTTAAGATTACATTGACACCCCCAGCGTATCGCATATGGCAGTGTGAACTGCCGGGGGTGCGTGTGCGATGCGGGAAAAGGCTGCGAATTCGCAGACTTCCCGCATCGCAATAGTGTGACCCGAGCCTTAAACTTGGAGCTTTAAATAAAACAGTACTTGGTGATTCTGCAGTGAAGGTTCTTGTTTAGGCTCTGGGGTGACGACCGTCTCCCAGTTGTACTCCAGTGTTGTCACCCTGTCACATGTGCTCCTAGTAGTGCCAACATACTTTGGGCAGACATGGTCCATTGTTGTCTCTGTCAGGAAGCTGGTCCAGAGTATTGATGCGCAACCGACGTTGGAGCAAGTACGTGTAGGCTAAAAAATGCTAAAGACCAGCAGTATTGAGATGAAAAAAATAGTGAACAGAGTATTCTATAGCGAAAACAAAAAAGCAATTGTTTATGACACGAAGTGTTTCTGCAAACTAAATGACATCAAGATACGGTTTAGGTCTTTTTTCATGTTTGAACTCAGTGGTCATCAGTCAATGGCGGGTGCAGGCTTCCTCCTCTGGGACCTAACCACTACAATGGCTTGACACCTTCACTTATCTAGATATTGTTGTCTCTTGTCAAGTTTCCTGAATATGCTGTACTCAATCTTCACCCTGTATTGTCTGAGATCAAACTTAAACAGAAGGCATGGAGAAAACTCCCTCTCTCCCTCCTTGGCCGTATTCACCTCCTCAAAATGAAGGTCCTCCCCCAATGTACTTATCTCACTTGTAATTATCCACAATGGCTCCCGAAATATATTTTTTTACTAACCTTAACCAAATATTTATTTACTTTTTTTGGGGTTCCCAGACTCCTAGGTATACGTTTACTAGTCTCTCCAGACCAACAGATAAGGGGGGATTGACTATGCCTGAATAGTATTATCTTGCTTCTCAGTTAGTTACGACTTACTGGTGGTTGCAACCTGATTTGACTAGCTCCTCTACCACATTGGAGGCCGCAATTCTACAGTCCCTGGAAGCACTCCAATTTTTACAGTTTAGTGGCCCAAAATCTCCCCATAGTTTAACCCCCTCCATGCTTAACTTGTAGGCCTAGAAGACTGGTCTCCATTCGAAGTCTCTTCCCTCCACTACTTTATTCCCCCCATTCCCCCCTATAGTTAAATCCCTCCCTTACGTATTTCACTACTATCCCTGATCCTCAAGCCTGGGCTAAACATAAAATTTAAATGTTGGAACATATTGTTGGGAATCACTGCCTTCTTCCCTTTCATACTCTTAGTTATAAGTTTATTTTGCCCTTGTTTTTTTACTACTATTGTGTACAGGTTTCCTTTGCCTTTATTGCCAATTTCCAGGCCATCACGTGACTCTTTCCTACTCGGATATAGAAGCTATCCTTCATGCACCAGATTTGAAGAGACCCACTTCTGAGCTAATTCGTTACCTTTTTGTAGCAGCTAGTCCTGAGCTGTCTTCCTAAAGGGCCATACACACTATAAGATTTTCCGAAGACTTTTTCCTTTAGACTTACCAAAACTATATAATATGAGGTCAAACCTAAACACTTTCAATTTGTATGCAATCTGGCAGGCCCTTGCACTACATAGAAAAGGTAAATCTGAAGGAAATCTAACCACAAAAGTTGGATAGTGTGTATCCAGCTTTAAAGGATAAGGCCACTCACTGAAACTAAAATCCCTGCATCTATAGACCTCCTCCATCTAAAACTAACCTATCTAGCCCTGTAAAGAAGAAATGAGTATACATACCTTTTTTAAATCCGATCTGGCGGAAGCTCTGCAGATGACACGACTGACAATGGCTGTGAAATGAATGGGAAGTGACGTCACTCATAGAGTTACTATAGGGCTTCCATTGTCGGCCATGTCCTCTGCACCCGCCTCCACAGCAAAGCCACAGCTGACAGCTCAGCGTGGGATCGGGTTGGATCAGCTTCAAAAAAGGTAAGTATACTGATTTCTTCTGTACAGGGCTAGATAGGTTAATCTCAGATAGAGGTGGTCTATAGATGCAGGAATTTTAGTTTTAGAGTGGACTTATCCTTTAAGGAAGACAGCTCAGGACTAGCTGTTGTCTAGCTGTGACGAATTGGATGAAGAGGACTAGTCTGAGATTTGGGACTTTCCCTTCTCCCATTTGGTGTCCGCCAGGGTCAAGTTGATCCAATTTTAATTTGCACCAGGCCTATTTCACCCCTCATAGGCTCCACAAGATCAGCCCCCTTACTTTCCCAGGCTGTTGGCGTTGCACAGGTGACTTTTCAATATTTTGTGGACTTGCCATAGCCACATACTGGCAAGGTGTGTTGCAACTTATTGCTCCTACAAATGGTAATCCCTCCTGAACCTAGGTATTGCTTATTGGGTCTAGTTGAACCTTTAGTGCACAGGGTCGCAGGACGAATACTTCTCAGCTTGTTGCTAATCTATGCCCGTAAGGCAATTACATTGAGCTGGAAAGAAGAACTCCCCTTGCCAGGGCCGTCTTTAAGGGCACCTACTCAGGGCCCGGTCACTGTTGAGGGGCCCAGCATCCTAACAATCTCTCTCTGTCACATAGTGCAGCGGCAGGGAAAGGGAAGCAGTAAGCCTGACAGCGGAGCCGGCCGCGTAGAGAGATACACTGACAAGCAGTGGCATGGGCTGAAGGAGTGAGGGAATATAGCAGTGAGGAGGCTATGACATGGATGAGGAAAGCCGGTGGGCGGTGAGAGTTGCATTCTGAATGAGAACATGTGCTTGGCTGTTTCAGCTGCTAATCTGTTATCGCCCTTCTCTACCCCTCTGCTTGTTAACAACATTACCAGCACTGCCTGTACAGTGGTTGGCATGGATGAGCAGACAGCTGGTATGTTGTGTGATTACCAATAGGAATCAGCTAATTTGCCCTGCTGAGTTGAACTTTCACTGCTTTACCCCCCTAAACTATCACTCATCTTTTCCTCTCTTCTTGCTATGCTTATTGACAGTACTGTTTTTGAATGTAATCCTGGTCGGCTTTATTACCCCATCTTTTCTGCCACATGTTTAAATTTTGCTGCAATGCAAGAGAACTCTTCTACCCTGACAAGGGGACAGTTGTGTGTTTGTAGCATAATCTATTTAGCAAGCAATCAGTAAGCAGTAATAATGGTCAGTAACCTTTTGCAACCAATGGGTGAGCGGTAATGATGTGCAGTAACCTCTAGCAACCAATCAGTGTGTGGCAAGGATGTGCAGTAACCTCTAGTGATTAGTGAGCTGTAATGTGTGCTGTAACCTCTAGCAACCAGTCAGTGAGTGGTAGTAAAGATATGCTATAACCTCTGGCAACTGCTGCCTGATCTTCTGCAGTAAGCTGATTTTGAGTCTAGCTGCTATTTATTGTATGTATCAGAGCAGGTGGAGAGAGAAATTGCATAGCTGGGAGTTGGCTTTGGAATCTGACAGGGTGGCCCAAGAAAATGTTTGCTCAGGGTCCAATCAATAATAAAGAGGGCCCTGCCCCTCACACAGTGCATTTGTGGATGACATTGGTTAACTCTAATTTACTCTTATATCAGGCCATGTATGCAAATAGGGGATGTCCCTGGTAAGTTTCAGAGAGTATGGTCTTGCTGGTTAGACAATCCCTCCACTGCTGTGAGAGTGACGTATACCTCTACTTGAACCTCTGCATGTCTGTTAACTTCCTAGGGTGAGGATTTCATAATGGGTAGTATACCTTATATGTACACTATTGGGTTTGGTCGAGGTGTGCACTTTAAAGATAATTCTCTTATTGCTTTGTGTTTTGTTTTTGTTTTTTTGGGATCTTCCCTGCGTGGGCAACTTTTATTCTGTTTTTGATATGACTAGATGACTAAACTTAATAAGGACTTGAGGTCCATAGACCTCAAGATTACACAGGTATTGCTTGTCGCCTGACTTTCAGGTCGTACAAGTGTGTCGTACAAGTGTGAAAGGGGCATAAAAAGAATTTTCAACAAATTCTGTGGTCATCATAGAGCTCCCATTATGTTCACATAGCCATTGCGCAGTACTTTTGTTCACCTGCAGGTGGCATTGCAGGTGTCTCCCAACCCTGGCAAAACACAGAAGCTGCAAAAGGACTTTTCTGTGTTCATTCAAAAAAAAAGGTAGAAGCAGCTGGCGAGGTCATCACTGTTGTCAACTGAGTGATTCCTGAATAATATTTTTCTCTCTCAATATGTCTGTGAAGGTTTTGATTCATGCAAGTCATGGTATAGCTAGTAGTCATATTCAGCTGGATGGTTCTGTAAGGCTGATGTCACATGAGTGACCTTGACTGTGGTGACCAAGATATCCAAAAGACTGCCTGCCATTCTTTATGGATTCGCTCCCTCACTACCAAGTCTATAGGGATGTCACTCTGTCACTGCCTGGTAACTAGTGATTCTGTCATATTTAGGGCCAGCCAGGGGACAATTCCAAAGAGTTAAGTCCCTTGTGACTGGTAAGGAGTTTCCCATGTGACATAAGCCTAAGGTTGAAGATATTTATATTATTCAGTTGGCTTCATCAGTTGGCTTCCCCAGGTCAAAATTATCATTTAATTGGATTCAGCCACTGTTCTGCTGACAAATTTCCTCCTGGCTTTTTTGATTTTTCAATTCAAGGATGTTACGAAGGAGGAGGCCAACAGGACTACTCACAAATTGAATTTGCACAGTGTATGGCCGCCAGCTTTACTGTTATTGCATGTTTCATATGGGATCCATCTTCACATTTACACCCAAGCTTGTTCTGTGTTTCCATATATTTTTCATTAATGATCAGCATGGTTAACAAATAACACAATTTTAGACTGTAGATGAAAGGATTCTTCTCTCAATATCTCCCCCTCATTTCAGAGATTAAAGGTTTACTTTATAGAAACTTCATTTCTTTCCGCATACAGTAGAAAGTGCATCATCAGCATATTTGCCAAAATGATATTACACTTGAAATGATTCTTTTCAAGTCTGTTTAAAGAAGCAAATGATTTGAAATAAGCAGTTTTCATCAAAGTGCATGTACGCTTGAAGTCAAATGTACTCTACGAACCTCTGACCCGGCTTTGGCCAGCCTTTAGCTGGCATAGCCTGCTTGTTCTACAGCAGGTTAAATTGGAGCTCCTTTTTTATTTTAATTACATTTTTTAATTTATTTATAGATAGCTTTATTTTTAAATCTCAATTGCAGGTGATTTGACTTTGGGGGAGCGGGCTTTCAATAGAGGAGACCTTCAGTTTTTATTGAAGGTCCACTTTAAAGTGAATGTAAGCTTTGACTACGCTAGTTGACCTTTCAGAAACCTTAAATGTCTGCCAGAGTAAGCACCGTACTCCAAAATGAGGCCTGGGGGCCATATGTGGCCCTTTCCTTTTCTTTATCCAGCCCTTGGGGCACTATTGTTCTCTAAGATACAAGGCACTATTCCCCCCCACTGACACCACCAATGGGGCACAATTTCTGCCATTGACACCAACAATGGGCCATTATTCCTCCCACTGACACCAATAATGGGGTAATATTCCACCCACTGACACCAATAATGGGGTAATATTCCATCCAATGACATCAATGATGGGGCACTATTCCTCCTACTGACACCAATACTGGAGGATCCCAAGATGGGGTCTTGTTTACTCTTACTGACGCTAAGGCATTTTCTTCTCCCAGTGGCCAAAGTCCAGTCCCCCTAAGTCTGAAGGACAGTAAACTGGCTCTTTGTTATAAAGTTTGGAGACCTCTGATATACAGCAACAGCATACATTTTTGGATTAGCGCTACCTTTTATCATTAAAAATACATCCTTGAGCCCCAGTCATGACTTTTTTTAATCAGGCAGAAGGTCACTGCAGGTTGAGGTAGCTTTTGAGACCTTCCAGGACAGGAAGATGCCTCATCACTTGTGCTTATAGGGTCATCCTAGCATTTGTGACCACCCTAGCCAATGTCTGCTTTGGAAAACTTCAATACCTTTTGGATGATGCCATAGAGAAGCTGGACTCTTTTTAGTCCAGGAACATGCAGCTGTCCTAAAAAACGAGTGAGAGAGAAAACAATTCATTTCATCATTTCCCAACTCATTACAGTCCATAACATTTTTAGCACTTTTCTTTTTTCCTCCTTTACGGCAGCTACGCACTGATCCTAATTTGAAGGGGCGACTGCCACTGTTTCAAGTGTAATACAATCAGTTGGAGAACGATTAGATGAATTTTAATCTTTCATGTTGGATAAAAGATCTTCCCACATCTGGGCTAGCTTTCCAACACAGGACTCTTAATGAATAATGAATTAAAAAATGAATTTCAATATCGCTGTGACTGTATGAGTAAAGTTTTTTTTTTTGTTTGTTTGTCAATGTATACTCCACATCACCCCATCAGTGATTAGGTTAAAGATTAGAATCTCAGACTAATGTCTAGAGATATCGAGCGGAATTCTGTCTGCAGCGTTACAGCGCATCGCGCATAATAATGACACTTGTAACGGGCTGAATGGTTGTACGGGAATTTATCGGACTGAGCAGCAGTCAGACTTAAGAAAAGTGTCAGGGGGGATCAATACACAGACGTAATATAGACTAAATATATGCCACGGCCGGGTATTATAAGGAGTAACTGTACTGCTGATTAGAGGTTATTATTTTCTACCAGTAAAGTCAAACTCAGTTTTCCACTGATGATTCTGGGTAATTTTTCCAGGCATAGCTACAGAGGGGCAACTGCTACGGGGCCTATGATGTCAGGGCCCCTAAATGGCTGATCCTCCACTTTTTCCACCATCTTATTTTATGTATACAATGAAACATGTACCAATTGAAAGCCAACTGTCAGGACTCTGGTCTGAACCTGCAACATTTGCTGAGGCTGGCGGTGCCTCTTCTTGCTAAACCAACTGGGATGCTGGACAGCAGCCTGGACAATTCCTTAAACAATCTTGCCTTGAAACTTGTTTCTCTTGAACTTTGATCCCTTTGCTTCTCCCATAAACTTCCTCTTTTAGCCATGCTGTTGCACTTCCTGCTTGCTAGATTATTGTGCTCTCTCCAGCTAACATGCTGCTCTTGTCAGTCCTGCTCTTATTCGTATCTTTCCTACCAATTGTTACTGACCTTAGGCTTGTTCCTCAACTACGCTTCTGCTTGATCCCAACCTGCAACCACTTGTTACTGGGCTTTGGCTTGTTACTGACTATGCTTCTGCTTGATCCCTACCTGCTTTATCTGCTACTGTACCACTGTATGCTCACCTCCTCGTGGGGCGATTCTGAGAACCACAACCTGGTACTAACACGCAGCAAAACTCATCGCTCCCATCAGCAGCTCTGGTGAACACTGGTTAGTGCTTAGACTCCACGCCTCTGGTGAGCCCATATCACCCGCCAGGACCTGATCAAATGCTCTATGGAGTGGCGGATGTCAGCGGCGACATCTCCGCTGACACCTGCTGCTCTCCGATATGGTCCTTGAAAACCAGACGGATGGAAACCTTATTTTCCATCCATCTGGAGGATCGGATTGGATGAAAATGGACAGGCGGTCCGTTTTCATCCGATCTCCCATAGAGGAGAGTAGGGATCTTCATCTCTGCAAAGTAAGCGGAGACGGAGCTGTCATCGCCTGCTCAGCAGGGATCAGCAGATTGATCCCCGCTGAGCTAAACTGAGTCCGCCAAGGGGAAAGCCTGTGTGAAAGGACCCTAACAGTATTTAACCCTTTACTAGTTTTTAATTATACTTTTTATATATGTATTTATTAATTTACAATGCACAGTGACAGCTACAGATGGCTTTTTTTTGGCAAAAGGTTCTTGAGTGATCCCCTGTTATGGTGTTTCCATGATCAAGAACTACACTGACTGAATTCCAGTCACTAGCCTGAGATCAGTAGCTGCCAGTGATTGAGTGGTCTCAGGACTATGAATGCATGCTTCTGGTTCTGAAATGGAACCTAGATCAATGCTCTCTTAGCATGGGGCATACAGTGGCTGTGAATTTTAATGCAAGATTGTAGTCAAGAAAAGGAAAACCATTTAGACATGCAGGAACATACCTGCTGGATGTGCTTAATGGGTCTACTTCCTACTCCTTTTATGCAGTCAAAAACTAGGAAAGTGTATATTTTTAAAAAGCAGGGTTTAAAAATGAAATTGAAATTGGTAGAGAGATCTTTGGGGGTTATTTTTAGCATAGTTTTCATTACAATGAAGCTGACCTTAAAGAGCTTATGTTGAGCAACTTCTTTACCTTTGAGTCTTGAATATCTATGTATGAAGCTATAAATATGCATTTTTTTACTCTGAAAGTGTTTACAGCAGAGCTCTTTTTAGTATTTTTCTGCCATGGTGACCTATCAGCATGGACTTAGCCTCCGCTGTAGGCACAGCGTTAAGCAAAGCACGCATAGAAGACTGTGCACCTCATAATGTTTGAATGCAGGTAATCTGTCAGTGTTCAGCCAAAAAAGAACATTTCTTTCCCCTTTGTATTCTCTCTGCAGATGTTTATAGTGTGTTTGTGTTTGCGGCAATGCTGGAACATTCTGTGCTCCCTCCATTAAGTGCAACTATAATGCTTCCACGGTTTGAGTTAACGTTTACTTAGGAGCAATTTCTGATGTGACTTTCCCATTTTAACACATTTTCTGTTCCAGATGATCCAGAATAATATATAGAGATTTGTGGATGCTTGCTTTAATGGTAACCTGTATATAAGGCAGTGGGGTCAGCATCTCTACTGAATACCTAGCCATAATGACTATGTGTTAATTTCAGGCAGTCAAACAAATCGACTAGTATTGAGAGAGACAAGCAGTTAAACCAAAGAACTGACTTAAAAGAAGAAAAACATTTTTTAAAAGATTAAGTAAATGGCCATAATAAATAAAGTAAGTACAGCTGTAAATTCCTTTTAGGGCGCATTTACTTCTGTGTGGTTTCTTTTTGGACATGATGTCATGTGTCAGTGTGCATTGCGTTGAGGTGCCAATGCTAAAAATTGCATATGACCCTTTTTGGGAATTCTACCATGTATTTCGGTGAGTAGCTGCGCCTTAAAACACAGATGCATTGCCTTAATGCCTTGGGGTACTATTCGAAATGAATGGCATCACAACTCAGCAACACATGTTACTTGTATTACTGTGATGTGTGAATGGGCCTTTAAAGTGCCAACATATTCTATGGTGCTGTGCACTACCTGGCAATCATCACAATACAGATTGAAACAGATAGTCAAAGTGGGGGAATTACTAAAATTGAAGCATTCAGAATCTGGTGAAGCTGTGCATGGTAGCCAATTAACTTCTAATCTAACCTTAGCTTGGTTATTAAGCTTTGATAATAAAACCTGAAAGCTCATTGGTTTCCGTGCAGCGCTGCACCAGATTTTGCATGCTCCAGTTTTAGTAAATTCCCCCCAAAGTCTATCTAAAATTAAAATCTTTTCTGTTTTTGTTTAGAGATTTTTTATTTTATTTTTCGTGTCCTGTTGTGGCATGTTCTCTCCTGTTTTCTAGAGAGGAAATCCCCTCTAAAACATTGTCCACATTGAAACTTTTTTGGACAAGTGCAAAATTTCCTATCACTTTCTCACAATGGTCTGCAGGACAAATAAGAGAGGGTCAATCTCCTCATTGGGGACGAATATACTATCATACATTACATAAAACTAAAAAAAGAAAAGAAAATGTCTTTAGATACACATTAAGGGATCCTGCTTTACAATAGATCAGTCTATTATGGAATGAGCAAGAGAGGCTGTAAGTGTTAATGTGCCCTTTTGTTTGTTGTAGGGGTGATTCTTCTGCTTCTGGACAAGCTGCGCAAGATGAAATGGGAGCAGATGTGGCGTCTGACGGCTGAACGGGAACTAATGAGCATGCTGTCTACCTCCTTGGCTGATCAAGTAAGAGCGCCAGTGCTGGATGTGGGGTAACTTACCCCGGACTGGGCACAATATGATTCAGTCACACATTGATGGACAAAGACTGAAAAATAGACGTACACTAACATGTATTACATTTTTCTGCAAATAAAAAAGCTGAACGAAACAAACCCAAAAACAAATTCCTCCATGCACTCAAGTGAGGTGGATGGAGGAATTCCTCCCTGCTGGGACATTGTACTCTGACAGAGGGACTCTCTGCCAGTGGGACTGTCTGCCAGTGGGACTATCAGCCAGTTGGCAGCAGCTGAGCGAGAAAAGTTTTCCAACATTCCTGTTTGTCAGAAGTCAATCTAACAATCGATTTCTGTCAATCGGTGACTGCCATACTTGGCTCAAAATTCAGCCCAGCCCCTGCTGAACTGGTCAAAGTTCGATCCATCTATGTTTAGCTTTAGGCTGGGTGCACACTATCACGTGCCGGAAATGCATCCCCTACGCGTGAGAGAAGCACTCTGCTCTTCCATTAATCCTCAATTCACCTCACGCTTTGGTAAAACACAAGCATTTTCTCACTGTAGCACCATGCGGTTCCATGTGGCACAATTTTAAAAAGGGTTTGGGGCTTTTTTTCCTGTGTTTCTGCGGGAAGGGCAGCCTATTGAAATAAATGGGCTGTCCTACACGCAGCCTGCAGTGATGTGAATAGAGCCTTAGTCTGACAGCACTGTGCAAATCAATAGAATCTTGAATAACTTAGTTCTGACCTTCCCTATCTAAGCTTGAGTTATTCTGTGTAATGAATTTACAGGAAGATAGGGTCAGGCATTTATATTAGCAATACCTTTTTGTAATTTTTTTCAGTGATTACATACAGTGGGGAAAATGAATATTTGATCCCCTGCAGATTTTGTAAGTTTGCCCACTTTAAATAAAGGTCTATAATGTTTATCATTGGTGTATTTTAATTGATAGAGACAGAATATCAACCAAAAATCCATAAAAACACATGATACAAATGTTATAAATTGTGTTGCAGTTCAGTAAAATAAGTATTTGATCCTCAAGCAAAACTTGACTTAGTACTTGGTGGAGAAACCCTTGTTGGCAAGCACAGAGGTAAGACGTTTCTTGTAGTTGGTGATCAGGTTTGCACACAGGAAGGATTTTGGTCCACTCTTCTTTGAATATCTTCTCTAAATCCTTAGGGTTTCTTGGCTGTCTCTTAGCAACTCAAAGTTTCAGCTCCCTCCATAAATCTTCTATAGGATTACGTCTGGAGATTGGCTAGGCACATGACCTTAATGTGCTTCTTTTTGAGCCACTACTTTGTTGCCTTGGCGGTATGTTTTGGGTCAATGTCATGCTGGAAGACCCATCCACGATCCATCTTCAGTGTTCTGGCTGAGGGAAAAAGGTTCTCATCCCAAATTTTACAATACATGGCCCTGTCCATTGGGCCCTCAATGCAGCAAAGTTAGCAGAACAAAAGCCCCAAAGCATTATTTTTCCACCTCTGTGCTTTACTGTAGGGATGGTGTTCATAGTCAGCATTTTTCTTCCTCCAAACATGGCGAGTCAAGCTATTGCCAAAGAGCTAAATGTTGGTCTCCGACCACAGCACTTTCTCCCATTCCTTTTCTGAATCATTTAGATGTTCATTGGCAAAACTTCAGACTGGCCTGTACATGTGCCTTCTTGAGGAGGGGGACCTTGTAGGGGCTGCAGGATTTCAATCCATGGTGGCTTATTGTGTTACCAGTGGATTGTTTGGTGACAGTGGTCCCAACTGCCTTGAGAGATCATTCACAAGCTCCTCCTGTGTAGTTCTGGGCTGATCCTTTTTGATTATCCTTACCCCATGAGCATGCATGTAGCTCCAGACCAAGGGCGATTGATGGTTATTTTGCATTTCTTCCATTTGCGAGTAATCGCTCCAACAGTTGTCTCCTCATCACTAAGTTTCTTTCTGATGATCTTGTAGCCCATTTCAGCCTTGTGCAGCCTTGGTCCTTTGACAGCTCATTGGTCAGGCCTGTGATGGTGAGGTTTGAATGGAAGAAAGAGATTCTGTGGGAAGAAAGAGATTCTGTGGACAGGTGTCTTTTATACACATAACAAATTGTCGTTAGGAGCACCTTAAATTGACAGGACTAATCTGTGTACCACAAGAGCACATACTGTAGCCAGACTGTGGGTGCCAGAATTATTGTTGGTTGGTAGGGAATCAAATTCTTATTTTACTCACTGAACTGTAACTCAATTTATAACATTTGTATCGTGTTTTTTGGTTGATATTCTGTCTCTATCAATTTAAAATACACCTATGATAACAATTCTAGACCCTTCATTTCTTTGTAAGTGGGCAAACCTACAAAATCTGCAGGGGATCAAATAATTATTTTGGCCACTGTATGTAACACTCACAGCTAAACACATCTAGTATACATAAATACCTGAATCTGTCCTAAATGATCTTCTGTAATCCTCTATACAGCAGCACTTGGCACCCAGACCAGGAGAAGATGGGTCATCTCTGTGATCCAGTCAGTGTGTGAGAATGCTTACATTGTGCTTCTGCCCCTTCACTGTCTGATGAGGGAGGGGAGCTTTTTCCTCCTGTCAGCATGCTCCGTCAGCACATGAACTTATTAGCTGCTTGTGCTGCTTTTCTCCTCCCCTTTCTGAGCTCCACTCTATAGGGCCTGCAAGAGACCTATACCGGGTCAGATTCAAGTACTGACCCTTTAAAAAAATACATTTAACAATGTATTAATGAATACAGTGATACATTAATTCGTGTCTTTTATATCTGCCTAGAGCTGACCTTTAAATTGTACCAATAGTAACAACTTTTACTTCCTGGAATCTACCTGCGCTTAGCTCAGGCATGCATGCCGGAGGATGTGCTTAGCTGAAAAAGCCTCTCCTCCCCTCCTAGAGACTTCGGGGATGTATGCCCTCATTTGCCTAAGCCTGGAAACCAGGAACCAACTAAAGAAATGTAAAAATAAAGTCTGAAACAAGTAAATATAATATACTTTACTATTGATGTATTAATGCTAGCAGCATAAGAATTAAAAATAGTCTATGTTGATTGAGAGAGTGAAGTTCCGCTTTAAAGCAAGTGGCAAGCATGAGTTACACTCATGTACCATTAAATAACGAGCATTTTGACATCACAGCGAGCTCTTTATATAGTGCAATAATATTATAATATCAGTCAAGTAACAGGTTTTTCCAGAGTAGATTCCATCTCTCTCCCTTATCCATCCTCACATAACTCGCTGTGAAAACAAGGAAAATGTGTCTAATTTACCATTTTATTCGTTTTTACAGAAGGTTAAAGCATACATAAAATTGAACAGCCACATGTTTGGTTCCACTACATGTAAATGCCTTGCATAGCATGGGACCTTTTCGAGGTAAAACAGCTATAACCAAAATAGCAGCCATTAATCAATGAGATCAGGCAATCAATGTAGCTCTGAAATCTTGGACTGTTTAGATTCATATGGTTAGCAGCAATTGAGTGTTGACAGGAAGGAAACAGGAGGGGTAGTATTTGCTTTTTTTCCTGCACCTCGTGTTTGTCACCTGCATAAGATGTGTATTGATCATGTAGTTTCATGGTGTCATTTGTTGCCCCCTACCTACAGCCTATAGTAGAGTAAATCTTCACATTCCTGTGTCAGAAGTTTCTGTTTGAATTCAAAAATGAGGCATGCAGTCTGACACTGTACAGGTTAGTGCATGACTTCTTCCTGTGGTGTAAAAATTGATATTTTCTGTAAAGAAATTAGATATCCCACAGTCCCCAGGTCTCTCAGTCTGGTGCTCAGCAGGTGAGAGCTAAACAGTAATTAGATCTGACACAGACACAAGCAGGCAGAGCAATTAACAGCACTCAAAACATTTGTGATGCAACACAGAGGAAATTATAAGACATGCATTGGATGCTGTTTAACCTGGAATAAGAAGTTACCTGTCCCTTTGGTAAATAGGGACTAGCAAGAGGATTTAATACATGAACATAGGGACATGAACATCTGGTCAGCCATGACATTATAAAATGCAGCCACAACATGTGAGCCCATCATTACAAGATAAGGCAAATGACACAGGAAATATAACTACACAAATACCTTGTTAAAGCAACAAAAAATTAGGTGTACAGGGCCTTTAAAGCTGAACCCCAGGCAGATATATAGGACACAATTAATGCAGCTTTCTATTCATTAACGCATTTGTAAAAGGGATGCTTTTTTATATGCAAGGAGTGTTTCAGTACAGGGGTACAGCAGGGCTGGAGTGGGAGAGAAAGAAGCAGCAGTGCTAACAAGGAGCATGCCAATAGGAGGAGAGGGCAGAGTGACAGAGAGATGAGCTTATCACTGGCTGGAGGTGGGTCCAGAGGAAGGGCTAGGCTCAGAGGAAGATGCAGCAGTGCTAACAAGGAGCATGCCAATAGCAGGAGAGGGTAGAGTGACAGAGAGATGAGCTCATCACTGTGCTGCTTATCCTTCACTGTCCAGTCACAGACTGGAGGTGAGTCCAGAGGAAGGGCTAGGCTCAGAGGAAGAAGGTCATCTAGCAGCAGAAAAAAGTACAGTAGTGGAAATCTCTGGATTGAGAGTGAATAATGCTGGTATTGCTATTTTATCTTTTACTGGGCTATTGATTTTTATCTTATTTGGCTGGAGTTCTGATTTATAATAACCCAATGAGAGCAATTTAATATTTAATGTGAATAAATTCAAGGTACAATTCTGCATACTCACTGATCAATTATTAGAAAAGGCCAGTACCCTCAGCTGTGAAATGTCAGCAAAGAAAATACTTTTTACAGCTTCCTGGATCAGGTGAGGAGAGCTGGATGTGGCCACGGTAGGTTTGAAAGTTCTTATTGAACCTGAGAATTCCCTAAAGTTATCCTGACATCCATGAATAGGGAAAAACGATATTTCATGAGCTTCGTTTTTTAACTTCTCTTTGAGTTCTAGCGTGGGGATTCCTGAGGCTCATGTAGGAGCACAGATGTGTAAGTGGCAGTTTGGAAGAGGCGTGCTAATTATTTTGTCTAGGATTATGCACAGACAGGCGTAAAATCTGCACCATCAGATGAACACTCTGCCATGCTTGGTTTTCAAACAAACTATTGCAGCGTATGGCACTCTGAGCTGTGTTCTCTTAGAATATAATGGGGATCCTCTGGTCACCTTGGAATGAGAATGGCCTGCTCCAAAAAATGTATTAAAAAATAGGCCTACAGCATTTTTGGGAGATATGTCAAATATAAAAAGATACGGCGCCTTGGGGTTTTTTAGGAAAGAGAGCTGTTAGTGGTATTTTGATGTAAACTTACAGACGTGCTGCAGATCAACTATAACTATGCTATATGGACATATGGGAAAGAAAAATCAGCGCAATTTCTGTACGTTTTTCAATGCTCAATGCTAATCTTACAATATAAATTCTGGACTCTGACTAAGTGTGAGAGGAATTAAATAAAATAAAGCAATAAATACTGAATAAAACTAGAAACTATCCATTATTGACCCTATGCAAAATAAACCAATACATTTCAAAAAATGCTAATGCATGAGTGATGATGTGAAAATTAATGTGCAATCAAAATATCAAAAAAAGTGCAAATGCAGTGTATCTCTCCTAATAATTGTAATTTATCTCCTACTATTTGAACAATGTCCCAATATTTGTCTTTTTATACTAATGGTTGAATGTCCTTATATGTATGTGTAATTTATTTGTAATGATTGCAAACAAGTTGATTCTCCAATGCCTAAAATGGAAAAGTGCTAGTGCAATTAAGTTGTGCTGTGTGCACAGGTGTACCAATTGGTATATCAATAACCTCAATAAATCCAAAAATAAATCTATCAAAAATTAATAAATAAATAAATGGAATATGTGAATTATAAATGAAAGTCCATCAAAAAAAGTCCATATTGAAAAATCCAGTGACAAAAGTGCAAATAGTGCTGATAGTCCAAACACGAAGTGTTCACACGTGAAAATCCTTCCACCCACAGTGCTTCACTGATTGTCCTAGATAGAACTCACCAGAAATGTTGCTGGTAAAATTATAAACCAGCAAAAAGCATTATCCACACCAATGATCAGCCAGAAACTTCTCCCCTTAATTTGTTATTGTTCACCTCAGGATGGATCAAGGCTCAGGATGGTCCATATGAGGAAAGAGAATAAGGAATGCCGACTATAGCGTGATACTGTATAACAATTATTTATTTCAAAAAGCAAGATAGTAAACATTAACATTAGATGGTGTCTGCCTGATACTAGGAGTCTGCGTGTAAAAGAAATCCTCCGCTGCTCGGGTCGCCGCTATGCGAACCACGAGCGTGGATACAATGTTTCAGTGCGATGCGGTATTGTTTCAGCATCCTTCGGCATGCCCTACCGGTTTTGTCATCTGACGTCTTCACGGGGGCGGTGGGAGATAGGCTGCTATGGCCTCCTCTGTGCCTGTGCTCATGTGACGAGGTAGAGCAATTGAGATTGAGAGGTTTTTTTTTTTTTTCTAATAAGTGGTCAATTCCTCCAAAACTGATGTTTCAGTTTCAAATTGAAGCTGAAGAATGAAAGAATATCTAAAGCCAAAACATTTTTCTCAGCTTTGGGAGTATAATGATTAAAAACCCCTAGTTGGTTTTAGTCAGTTGTCAAGAGATCACGTGCCCCCATTGTAAGATTTCCCCTCTGTTCTGGTGACACAAAAGTTTGCACTTTCAATGACTTTCAGTCCCAGGGCCACAGCCATTAAGACAGATAAAGGGACTGAATATACCCTGAGTGGGCAAGAATAGCAATAAAACCTTACCCTAGTTATAAATCCCTTCCACACCTTAAACCAGTGGTCTCTAATCTGTGGCCCTGGGGCTGGATGTGGCCCTTTGCTTGCCTTTATCCAGTCCTTGAGGCAATATTGTTGCCACTGACACCAATAATGGGGCATTATTTCTGCCACTGACACCAATGATGGGGCAAAATTCCTCCCACTGACACCAACGATGGGGGACAATTCCTCCCACTGACCCCAACGATGGGGCATAATTCCATCCACTAATGCCAATGATGGGGCACTATTCCTCCCAGTGACACCAATGATGGGGTACTATTCCTCCCAGTGACACCAATGATGGGGTACTATTTCTCCCCTATTACCATAGATGGTTGCATTGTTTACTCCCAGTGGGCATAGTCCGGCCTCCCTAAAGTCTGAAGGACAGTAAACTGGCCCTTTGTTGAGAAAGTTTGGAGACCCCTGTTCTAAAGCACAACTAAGCTAATGACATTTTTAAATAAAACCTTTTTTTTTTTTTTCTTTTTTATTACATACCTTATTTTAGCCCCAAAAACATTATCACTGGGAGTCTAGGCTTTTCTATACAGTGAAGGCAGATCATGTCTGATGGGAGGGAGCAGCAAGGTACTGGGCATTAATTTCCTTCATCACTACCCCCTGTCACTCCTCTAAAGAGCCCCCAGCCCTGATGCTAGCAATCAGTTGATTGGGTGTTCCTAGGCAGACTGTATTTGCATGCAGACCACCCTAGGTAATGCCCACCTATGATGCTGAGCCTCCATGATTGAAAGAACTGAAATCCAATGAATGAAAGGGGCAGGATAGGGACAATCAGTCTGAGGAGGCGATAAATGTTGCTGGATGTCCTCCAGCCAGAAAACAAGGCAAGCTCTGTCTGACTTGCTGCAACTTCCAATGCACATTGTAAGAAGCTCACAGTGTGCAGTGAAATCCGAGTAAGCAACTTCAGTAGAGTAGAGGAGCCAGTACAACTGTGCAAGACTGAAGGGAATATGGGGTTGATTTACGAAAGGAAAATAGACTGTGCACTTTGCAAGAGCAGTTGCTCCAGAGCTTAGTAAATGAGCAGAAGCTCTGCTGACTTCCATCATACACTCATGTGCTTTATGATGTTTTTTTTTCCTTGCACGTGATTGGGTATTCTTTGCAATGTGAAGGTTTACCTCATTTACTAAGCTCTGGACAAAATGCACTTGCAGAGTGCACAGTCTATTTGCTTTTAGTAAATCAACCCCTTTATGTTTTATTAGAAAATCATGGTAATTATTTATGATAAACAGTGCAGAGAGCAAACTAAATGGCCTTTAGTTAGGGTCACATCTACATTAATACAGGTAGCCGGTCTGAGATATATACATTTGTTTAGCTTTTCAGTCTGGACTGGGTTAAAAACCTTCAGCTTAATTGAAAAAAGTGAAGAGTTTACCCTGGTCCAGCACACCATAAATGAACAGCTAAGAGCTTTCTTGAATTTCTTTCATCCTGACAACATCAGACAGACATTTGTAGCTTGGAATTTGCAATGTGAGTGCGGAGGTCTGAGCTGTCTTCTCTCCCCAGGACATCTTCAACGCTGTCATAAAGCAGAACCCTTTCCTGGTACATCAGCTCCCTTGTTTCTGGAACGTGCAGCTGTCAGATCACACCCGCTCCGAGCAATGTTACCGAGACGTCTCCGATCTGAAGGTGAGGTGTGAATGCAATGAGGAGGAGGCTGCTGTTTTGTTATGTGCCAGCAGAGCACTCCGGTGAATGGCTGAGGTGTTGCTGTGAGTGCAAAGTGCTTTTCTGTGTTATACTGCATTAAAAAAAAAAAAAAAATGGTGACCCTGGTGTAACAAGAACTATTGTGCTTTAGAACTATTTTCTTCCACATAGTCCGGGAGCTTCTAGGCGTCATAATGTATAAAACACAATAGGAGTCTATTAAACAGGGCCCATTCACACTAAAGCTGGGTGTTTCTGTGCGTTATTGCACATGCGTTAAAAGTCCGTTATGTGTCCACGTGGGTTGCATTAAGGCAGCCTGTTCATTATGAGTGGCTGCCCACACACCACAACCAATGTCCCAGATGATGTCACATGACGAAACATGTTGGATGCAGTCTATTTTGAACTAACCATGCCAATTGAGCTTGTGTACAAGTAATTTTTATCCCAGGGAACTACAATGTTAACCGCTGACTATTCACTGGATTGCTGTAAGTGTTTAGTAACTTTTTCTCAAACTGAAGGTCTTTTACAGTTTTACACTACAGTATATGGATCCCCTTTTTCTTCCTTGAACACATCTGAGGAACACCAGGGTTTTGTTTGGCCAGTCATGTTACCTTCCTTTCCAGTCTAACCACTGAGAGATTCACTTTGGGTGCTGGATCATTATTTAAAGGGTAACTCCACTTTTTGTTGGGGAAAAAAATAGCAAATAAAGCAAAAAACAATATAGCGTATACAATTGCAACACAAATCATATTGTAATTGAATGTTATTAAAAATGACCTTTCCTTTCCAATCTGCAGCTGCTGTGATTTTCTGAAAATGAAATGCAATATGGCTACCTGGAGCTGTTCTGTACACAGAATGTGTACTGACCACACCCCAGAAACATCATTTCCTGATTGGCTTACCAATTTTCCCAGAAGTCTGCCTAAGATACAAGTCAGATTTCTGGCATCTCCTGCAACAAAAATGTCATTTTGGTGAGATACTCCCAATAGGAACACGTCTAAAGGGATGCAGGCCCAGCAGCTTTCCTCATTAGAGCCCTGCAGCTGCCACAGCTGATAGATAATTATGAAACCACTCCCATTAGACCCACAAAGCACAGAGGCACAGAGGAACACACAGGGATTTCTTTGGAATAACAAAAGATAGGAATCTGCAACAAAGATTGCTAAAATCCCTTCAATATATATAGAGATCACCCAGAGGGGTATGTTTTTTCTCAACAAAAGTGGAGTTACTTTTCAGACGCTTGTCTAGACTCCTATAACATGGAGTCTAGAGATCTGTTAAGCTCACATCCTGTTTATTATCATGGTGGAGGTGCACCAAGTGGATATTCATATAAGCAATCACATTTCTTTGTATATTACTTCAGTGAACTTTCTTTTCACCTGTCACTATGCACTTTAGTGTTCAAGCACTATATGGACTATTTTTTAATGATTCACTTTGAACTTAATTTATTTAGCGCTGAAATTTTTTGTGTGGATGGAAAAACATGCATGGCCCTTTTTTCAAAACACAACACATGATTTATGGCAGTGCAGTTCATTGTGCGTTAGGCTTTACTCTAAAACGCGTTAGGGTGCCATTTACAATGAATAACACACAACACATGTTTTTTTTTTTTTTTTTTCGAATCTAGGTAATTTTTATTGACCAGATTTTCAAAAACAAAGATAAAAATTACAGAAAATGACTTATAACAAAACAGGACACTTCACGTACTCGGTACATAATGTTGGATCAAGTAATAAAGGAATATGTAAAACATTTGCACACAAGATATGACCCTAAGATCGATCAATATGATATCCAGCATAGAAATGATATCCAGCATACAGCAAAATAAATAACTTCACTTCTAACAATACTATAGATCAGCCTTTTACAAATAGGGTGCCTTGGCCAAATGCCTAAAAATTGCCAAAAAGGTATATTAGCCAGCGAGTGGATCAAGCCTGCCTTTTAGTTACACAAAGCCACAGGTTTTTATTGTGCACCATTACAACCTTCCAGCATCAGACATCCTAACAACCAATGATGTCATCAGTGTTGATAAGAAGGGTGTTGATCGACTTTACAGCATCCTTGTTTGCCCCTCCCCTGCCCCTCTCCATCAACACTGGGGTCACATTAGCTGAGTGATGGAGAGAAACTGAGGGAGAGGAGAAACATTGGAATACTAGTCTGTACTAGTGTGCAAAAGTGTATTTGCTTTGGAAGAATAAGTCACCCCTAACGTTGGGTGTCCTACGTGTCTTGATGCTGCCTCATTATGTAAAACTATTAGAATCGTTTTTTACATTTTAGAATGAGGTGCCTTAAGACTCCATAATTTTAAAGGGTGCCTTGACTGAGAAACACTGTCTTAGGCTGGGTTCACTGGTGGCTTTAAAGTCACCTGACTCTGAAGCCGCGTCCTGCAGCGCTACTTCAGCGGGGCTTGCAAACGACTTCTCTAAAAGAAGTCAATCCAAATCGCCCCCAAAGTAGTGCAGGAACCTTTTTCTAAGTCGGAGAGACTTGAGTTGCTCCGATTCGAACGGTTCCATTGCACCGAATGGAGCGCGACTTGTCAGGCGACTAACTCGCCTGACAAGTTGCCCCAGTGTGAACCGGGACTAAGACAATACTTTGTGGAATCACAGTTGTTACTTTAGCTACTCATACAATGTACCTACTACCCAGCAACCATTGCCTAGTCTTCACTCAATTATTACCTAAAATTATCTAACTGTCCTCCTCCACACCCCGAGGAAGGGAGGGATGAGATGAATCATTGGAGTCTAGTAACCAGGACCATATTTTTTGGAACTTTTTAGGGCACCCCTATGAGCAAGTGCATTGACATATGTTGTGGCAATGTGCATTCATGTACAAGTTTCAGTGGGGCCTCAGTGTTTTCACTAGCGTTGCATCAATACTGGTATCGGTGCCGATACTAAGCATTTGCGCGAGTACAATTAATGCTCTGATACTAAAACCAATACCTTCAGACTCAGTTCACATTGGTGCGGGCCAGTTTGCAGTGCCCATTCCGGTGCGCTTTTGTTCAGCGGTTTAGGTGTGATTCCAATGCATTTTTTAGTGTATGAGATTAGAAATCGCACCTGAACCGGACTGAAATTGCATAGGACTCTTTTTCAAATCGCACAGCCACCGACCCGCACATATGTGAACAGGCTGTAAACGCTCACTACAGAAACACACATGAAGACTGATGTGAAACTTATGTCTCTGCAAGTGAAATCTGTGCAGTTTTTTCATCCGTTTTCATGCATGTATGGTGTGACCAAACCCAAAAGAAACTGTCACTTGACACAGAAAATAGGTGTCGGCAGTTGGTATCGACAAGTACTTGCGAAAAAGTATCAGTACTCGGTCTTATATCGGTATATATATTGGTGCTTCCTGAGTTTTCACCCATGATTCACCCAACTTTCACACATTTTTCATTTTCTTTTTTGGCATTCAGTTGCATGTACAAAAATGTGCAATATTTTCTTTTGTGCTCTGTGTGTTAGCTGAGTAAGGCCCCCATGTTCACGAGCGTACCATAGTTTACACTGTGTGAGGGCCGTGTTTTCCCCCACTGAGAGGCACAAGTGTTCCATATATCCCAGTTCAGGCAGGCACATTTATTTCAATTCATACACATCAGCGACATGAACCCAAATGTAACAGTAATATGGGCACGGGTGCACCGCGCCGAACTCACACTATCTGTCAACATTCCATGCAGAAAACATGTTGGCATATGGTATAGAACACCTGTGTGAAGAAGGACTAATGGTCCATTCACATCTTCCCGCTGCAGGTACATGTGGGAAAATCATGCATCAGTGCTGTACATCCTCACAAGTCAGGACTCATTCTTACCTGCGGTAGCCCTTGCCCTCACCACCTGTTTTAATCCTTCAAAGGCTGAACCACCGCACCGCAATGTGTATGTATTTAATGCAGGTGCAGCGTGGCCCCATACATTTAAATGGGTTATGTTTGTGGTACCACCCGGCAAAAGCAACACGTGAACAGCCCATAGCAGCTGCATGACCTTCCTTATGTAGGCGGTTAGGGGCATTAAAACCATGGCTCAACTGCCTGGCTTTACTGCTCTCTAGCTGCCGGTGTGAACAAGCCCTCAAAGATCACAGTCTCAGCCACTACATTGCCTGTCCCTTAAAAGCTCTGGCCCCTGGTCACATCATTGTACTTCCTAATGTTACTCAGGGCCAGATTTACATCTCAGGAGCCTATCGGCAGAGAATTCTGAAGCGCCCCCCCCCCCCGCCATGCTAAAACTTCTTCTATCCCTATACCCACCTCTCCACATACCCATTCTACTATCCCTATTACCCACCCCCTCCTCTTCACATTCCCCTTCTACTACCCCTATACCCACCTCCTTCTCTCCATATACCCCTTCTACTGCCCCTATACCCACCTCCCCTCAAACCCCTTCTACTACCCCTATACCCTCCTCTCCTTTCCACATACCCCTTCTACTACCCTTATACCCACCTCTTCACATACCCCTTCTACCAACCCTATACCCACCTATCCTCTCCACATACCCCTTCTACTACCCATATACCCACCTCTCCACATACCCCTTCTACTACCTCTATATCCACCTCCTTCTCCTCATATACCCCTTCTACTGCCCCTATACCCACCTCCCCTCAAACCCCTTCTGCTACCCGTATACCCAACTCTCCTCATACCCCTTCTACTCCCCCTATACCCACCTCTCCACATATACTTCCACTACCCATATACCCACCTCTCCTCTCCCCACACCCCTTCTACTACCCATGTTCTCACTTCTCCGCTCCCCATGCTCCTTTCATTACCCCTATACCCACCCCCTCCTCTCCACAAACCCCTTCTACTGCCCCTATAACCATCTCTCCACTTATCCCTTCTACTACCCCTATACACATCTCTCCTCTCTCCATATCCCTTCTACTACCCCTATACACACCTCTTCTCTCCCCATACCCCTTCTACTACCCCTATACCCACCCCTCCTCTCCGCATACCTGCTCCTATACCCACCTCTCCACACACCCCTTCTACTTCCCCTTTACCCACCTCTCTCTCACAGGGACCCTCAGTAACTTCCCATTGCACAGACAGTCCCCTTATTTCTGCATTACTCTCTTCTCTCCATATTTCTCTGCTTTTATTCCTCACACTCTATTTCCTCCTTCTCATTCATTGCTGGCAGCCCTGTGCTTGCTCCCTCACGTGTTACGGTCACCTGCCCTCTCAAGTCACAGCTACCATTATAGTGTCTCCCTAGCTACTCTATGTAAATACAGTGTCCCAGGACTCTTCCCTCTCACACAGCCTTCCGCTCTCCTGTCCATCCCTGGTATTCCTCCCCATTCGTTCTATCACTCTTTCCCACCACCTCCATTGCTGCACAGTGTACACCACTTCCGGGCGGGCCACTGACCTCACTTCCCTCCCCACCAGATTGGACAGAGAGCCTTCCAGCGGGTGGGCTGGCTACAACAATGCTCCCCACATACTCGAATTACGTGCCTGCGCTGCAATTGCCCCCCTCCCCCAGGCTAGTCTTGGGCCGGCAGCAAATAAATGATTCAGTCAGATCAGCACCACAGGGGTGACACCATTGCGGTCAGATTTTACTTCCTGCATGATGGTGTCACTATCATCCCTCTGGGGGGTCCCCCAAACCCCCATAGCGACGCCACTGGTGGGCTCCCCTCTATGAGGGGGGCCTGTAGGCACATGCTACATTGCTTAATGAGAAATCCAGCTCTGATGTTATCAAAGCTAGCCAGTTAATTCTTGGACATGCACAGCTACAGCCTGGAACAATGACTTGGCGGCATGCTTGCGGACTGTTTCTCTCAGTTGGCCAGGTAGTTTTTTGGGCCAGGCCCCCTGTCTCTTTTTCCTTGGCCCCAAATACCAGGAGCCCCTGATAGTGTTTCTGAGATAATACCTTTTGCAGTTCCTAACACGTAGTAGAGGTGAGCATCTTTTTTATGTATTACCAGAAAGTTGATCAGAATGCAAGCTTATTACTACAGATCCAGGTCATTAATTCTGCAGTGTTTATAGCATGGTGTACACAAGGCTCATTTTAAGCCAGTTATTTACATTTACATTACAGAATAATAAGGTATGTTTGAATACGAGATGACTGCATGGCTCCAATTATAGGGTGTTTTATTGGTGTTAAGACACCCTGGCACAAAAGAAAATCTGCACTTTTAATGTTAATGCCACCTCTCCCCATTAACAAGAAGACTTATTACACATAAAGTAGGTTTCAGTGCTTTCAGTCTACACTTTATCAGCTAATAAGGGATATTATGTAATTAATAAGCAGCATAATGAAACACTCAGGCAGGATTAATGAGGGGGAGCATGAATAGTTTCACTCGCGACTTAATAAATAGATATGAGAAACGAAACCCAACCTGTAATTGTATCTCACCCAGAGGCTCAGCTTGTACCCCTATGTATTAGATATGTATTAGATATAAAAGATTTAAAGGGTCAGTCCATTTATATGAGATTTAAAAAAGAAATGAGGGTGGAGTCTTGCAGACTAAATCACAAATTTTATTTTTTTTTTTTTTATATATCCTGAGAACTCTAAAGCCTAGTACACAAGCTCAGAATATCATACAAAAAATACCGCTTTCAAAGCGAACAAACAATAATCTGATCGTTAGTACACAGCTTTCGTCCGAAGGCACAAACACGAAAATTGTTCTTGTACGATACCAGATCGTATGATTTTCATTTAATCAGTACGGTTTTCCTCTGAAAATACAATACAAATAAATTGCATCACTTCTTAATTTTTATTCTGTCGTACGAGAATTCT
The DNA here is from genome assembly GCF_965119305.1 of Pelophylax lessonae. Taxonomy (NCBI): domain Eukaryota; kingdom Metazoa; phylum Chordata; class Amphibia; order Anura; family Ranidae; genus Pelophylax; species Pelophylax lessonae. The sequence continues at coordinate 510,290,418 of NC_138771.1, read as the reverse complement.
CGTACTTTAGTAACCTATTCGTTTTCGATATGAAGACCGGCAGGGCTGGCCCAAGACATTGTGCTGCCTGGGTCCAAGAATAAAATCCTGCCCCCCCGACCTCCCCCAAAAAAAAAGAACAACAAAAGGCCCCCACATCCATTATTTTATATAAATACAAAATGTAGAAAATATTATATACACTGTTATCTTCTTCCATAACTCACCACCGGACCAGTCCACCAAATACCCACTGTCTGTCCTTACTACTCCTGTCATTCCTGTCTCTGCCGCGCCCACCGCCCTAGAAAATCCAGCCTGCCCTGCGTGAGATGGAGTGCGCTGATGTCTGACGTCATTATGCACACCACAATCGCATGAGGGACGTTCCCAGAAGAGACACTCCGCCTCCTCATACTCATCAGTTTGCACTATGGGCGGCAGTATGAGATGGGGACATGCCACCCGTAGCGCGCCGCAAACTGACGCACAAAACTGCTGGGAAAAAATCTTGGGAATTAATTTGCTGCCCCTCTCTAAGTGCTACCTGGATCCAATGGATTAAGTTATTAATGGATTAAAAAGTTATTTTGTGTTTCTTCCATTTGCGATTGTACCAACTGTTGTCACCCTCTCACCAAGCTGCTTGAAGATGGTCTTGTAGCCCATTCCAGCCTTATGTAGGTCTACAATTTTGTCCCTGACATTCTTGGACAGCTCTTTGGTCTTGGACATGATGGAAAGACTGGAATCTGATTGATTAATTGCTTTGGATAGGTTTCTTTTATACAGGTAACAAGCTGAGATTAGGAGCACTCCCTTTAAGAGAGTTACCTTGTTACCTGTATAGAAGACACCTGGGAGCCAGAAATCTTGCTGACTGATAGGGGATCAAATACTTATTTCACTCATTAAAATGCAAATCAATTTAAACTTTTTTGAAATGCGTTTTTCTGGATTTTTTTGGTTGTTATTCTGTCTCTCACTGTTAAAATAAACCTACCATTAAAATTATAGACTCTTTTGTTTGTCAGTGGACAAATGTACAAACTCAGCAAGGGATCAAATACTTTTTTCCCTCACTGTATCTACCTTACCAACCGCTCAGTGTCCGTCACCCCTCTGCCAATCCATCCACTGGCTTCCGATTGCCCAACAAAAAAAATGTAAAATCCTAAAGCTCTGTACACACGGGCCTAAATAACGGAAGACATTGGCCGGTTAAAAAAAATGGCTGACATTCAGTCTGTGTGTATGCCAGCCGGTCCGACAGAACATGCTGGAAATCCAGCAGCCAACCAGCTCCCGATCAGTGCTCTCAGCCAATGGCGGAGGGCGCAGATTGAAGTGTTCTGGCGGGGAGGGGGGCGTCCCCCTGTCAGAACATAACAGCTTAGTGGGAGAGATTGTTATACTAACTTCGGATAGTTAATACAGCGGCTCCTAGTGGAGTTGACAGTAAACAGTAAAACTCCTAATGTGTACCCGCCTTTACAAAATTTAAACTTCAAAACCCTGCCTTAGCCTACATCACCAATCTTGTTTCAAAACATCACTCAAACAGCTCTCTCTGCTCCTCAAAAGACCTACTGCTCTCTAGCTCACTGTGTCCTTCCCCCATGCTCACCTTCAGGACTTCTCCAGAGTCTCTCCCATCCTCTTGAACTTCCTACCCCATTCTGTCTCCTACTCTGCTATCTCCTACTATGTCTATCTTTAGGCGATCCCTGAAAACAAATCTCTACAGGAAAGCCTATCCTGTCCACACCTAAGGGCCCTTTTACACAAGCGGACCAAATAGGTCCGCCTGTTAGTTTGTCAGGCGGTCCTGATTGGACACCCCAGTCTCCTCTGTGGAGCGTTATGTATCAATGGACATGTGTCTGTTGACAGTCGCCGACATCCAATCTGATCCGAAAAACAGACGGATGGGGATCAGTTCCCCATCTGTCTGGCAGATCGGATGGCAGTCGGGTGAAAACAGACAGGTAGTCCATTTACATCCGACCCATAGAGGAGAGTGGGCTGTGTCTGTGTCCGCTCTTCATCAGCTGGTCACTCATAGTTTTTACCTTGTTTACCACTTGCCCCTCCCTATTAGAGTTGTGCAAACTGTTGGCACTTTATAAATCCTGGAAAAAAAATAATTGTTAGAAAGAAATCAACAATAAACCCCAGTGCTGCAAATGATGTCACCGAATTTAGCCATGTAACATATTGCATAATGTTATATCCTATAAATATTTAACATGCACAAAAACACTTTCCGGAATATAATTGCCTTCTGACCACATAGTAGTTATTGAAGGAACCTGGGCGTCCTGAAAGTGGAATTGTTTCTGTTTAATGAGTGTGTATCGATCTGCAGAGAAGTCACACCGTTTTGACACAATTCAAACCTAAAATACAACAATTCCTGTAACAAAAAATAAAAACAACTTCATAGACATTACTCACCTTGGTAATCGTACCACATTACGAAGTTAATGAACCCTAAACTTTGTTTTTTTGGGTTCAGTTCCCTGTTAAGAAGTGCTGAGACGTTCATTGTCACCGCCGTGTCACACAGAGAGCGTTCAATGACACATTGGAGACACCGATTTTTCAGCGCTAAGAAGGCAGCTTAATTGCTTTACTAATTTCTGCCTAAAAGCCTCAAGTAATTACGAGAAGCAGGATGAACAAACACACAAGTACACCACGAACCGTTTCCCTGATCCTGCCAGCTGCAGGGCGCTTCCAGGTGAGTCTGGCACCATCCGCCAACCTTACGGTTCTGGCTCAGCAAGAATAAAAGTCGTAAGCATTGTTCTATGGCCTTTGTGAGCCTAGCTAAGAGAAAGCTCCAATTTCACGAAAATTCATAGAAGAGGTAATTACTGCAAGTGGCAATGAAAACGAATAATAAATATAAAAAAATCCTTTATTGCAATTATATATTCATTGAATCATGAAAGGCATTTTGAAATGCTGCTAGCAGAACTGCCTCAAGCGCAGAAGAGCCTTTTAAAACAGAAGTTATCTGCTTGTCTCACTTTCATCACAATCCCAAAAAATGTACAGTAGATGTAAACATATCAATGTAAACATAAAAATCTAATAAAGGCGTTACCATGTTCATTTCATTTCAATGATTTGAAATCTACAACTTTCATTATAATAATACCTGGTGATCCTGCCACGAAGATCCTTGTTTAGGCTTTTCCTGTCATGCAGTGACATCGTTCCGTTCCTGTCTTCCAAGTGCTTCTGCGTTGTCACCCTGTCACACGGGCCACCAACGGAATGCAGACTACAAGTGGTCATTTCACCACGCTTTTTTGCAGGCATGGTCCACCCTTGTAACCATCAGGAAACCTGAAATATCATGCAGCTGTTTCTGGAGTTTGTGTAGGCAGACAGAGGCTGCAGGAGATCAACTGGGATGTAACAGAGGAAATACCATTCATTTAGGGATTACATCTACTTCTTCAGGAGAGTGGCCAGAGCCATGCAATTCATTCCTGTATGCATCCAATGAAAAAACGAATGACCGCACTTCCAAATGCTATGAGATCTTTAATGCAATAAAATTATCCAACAAACAGAATCAAGGAGAGCTCATGACACCTGTCGGAAGAGCATGGTTGATATTTTTTGGGAATCTAATCGCTTAATTATAACCTTTGTGACCCGTTATGATTAAGCGATTATATTTGCAAAACATGTCAACCGTGCTCTTGCGACAAGTGTCATGAACTCTCCTTGATTCTGTTTGTTGGATGATTTAATTGCATTAAAGATCTCGTAGCATTTGGAAGTGCGGTCATTCTTTTTTCATTGGATGCATTCACCGGACCACGGACGGGACTTGCACACCTTTGTCTAGGAGCTCTCATTTATCACCTGGAGCAGCATTGTCTCTCTTTGTGCTGCATTCATTCCTGTATGCCCCTGGGCCAAATATGCATTCAAAACTGCAATATATCTATACAGTTGTTTCTACGATCTGTCCACCATTGGGGGCGCAGGGGCGCCGCCCCCACATCCATGCGTCCGGCACCCTAATCTACATGCAGGGCGCTGGACGCATGGATTCCAATGGGGGTTTTTTTTTTAAGCACCTGATTAGAGCCAGATGATCTAATAGGCTTCAAAAAAAGGGTGGGCTCGGGGCGCAGAGCACTGCGCCCTGAGCCCACCCAGTTGTGTGACAATAGCGACATAATATTCACTATTGCCACACTAATTTTCCTCCCGGCCAATCAGGAAGCGGGTCCTGAGACCTGTTTCCCGATTGAACTGAAAGGAGAAGGCATGCTTTTCGCCAAGAAGGGGGGAGGAGACGGCTGCCGAGAAAGGACATGAAGGAGCCTGGAGGGGAAGCTGCCGCTGCCTGTCCACCCTGTCTGTTTCTCTATCTAAACAGAGAAGCCGTTTGGGGTTTACTTAAGACAAATTAATTTCCTAAAGGCAAAAGACTGCACTTTGCAAGTGTAGTTGCTAGAGAGCATAGCAAGTGAGATGAAGCTTCATTTTGTTAGGAATACCCAATCACGTGCAAGGAAAATAAAATAACAGCATTTTTGCTTGCACATGATTGGATGATGCAGGTTAGCAGAGCTTTCCCTCATTTACTAAGCTCTGAAAGAACTGCACTTACAAAGTGCAGAGTGTATTTGCCTTCAGTAAAACAACCCCATTGTGTTTGAATGGGAAGGTGTCATATAACAAATATATACACTGATAAGAGGCCCAAAACTGATATTTTAGTATTTAGGCCCCTTTCAGTCTAGAGCCGTCTGTCAGTTCTTCATACAGATGCAGACTGAACCACATTGTATGTCTAAAGGCTCTTTCACACGGAGCCAACCGCATTGCGATCCGCTCCGGCACTTTTTTTTTTTTTTCTCGGAGGCTCACAAGTGTCATCCGCTCTGTATGTCCGCATATCATCCCATCCGTTTGCGGATGATATACGGACATAATGTATGTCTATGGGATTTGCGGATGTCAGCGGATGACACCGCTGACATCCGATTTTGCATCCGTTACGTTTTTTAAACGGAACAAAAATAGGGTTCTGTTCCGTTCCAAAAAACGGAACTGAAAGGATGAAAATCAGATGTCAGCGGATGGTCATCCGCTGACATCCGCAATGCCATTGACATACATTATGTCCGTATTTCATCCGCAAAAAAATAGAATGATATACGGACATACAGAACGCCCGTGTGAAAGGGGGGCCCTAAGGGTGGGAGGATGCAAATGGATCATCATCTGTATACATCTGCCTACACCTGTGTCCGTTCAGGTTTGTTTTTTTTTTTAAACAGAACAAGGCTGCAACCTATTCCATTTAGATGGATCTGACCAGATGTAAACAGGTGCCATCCGTTCTGTTTATTTCTGTTTTTTAGGCAAGAAAGATTGCTTGTTTATACTTTTGTCACCTATGATTGGTCTCTGCAACAACTAAGGATAAACAGATGCAAATCGGATGTAGACTGATGTAAACTGAACTGAACTGATATAAACCAATGTAAACTGAACTGAAATGAAGACGAATTTGCAAACTGATGAAAACTGAATCCATTTTTCTTTAAAAAAATGTGACTGAACGTATAAGGCCCATATAAAAGGGACCTTAAGTGGATTCGGAAGGTTTAAACCATCTGAGAGTTCCTTATACGTACCTGCTGACTGCCCTGGGATTTTAACAAGCAGATCCAGGCTGTGTTCTGCCAGCCAACGCTCATTCCAGCACCTTGTTTCAGCTTCTTTGCAGCTCTGTTGGATGAAGTTATATCCTGCTCAATGTGCACTACAGTTTCGGCTTAGGGAGGCAGTGGTGCGGGACGTAGAGCATGAATAGGTAAGTAATCCACTGAACACCAATGACCACCTACAGAATACCAATGACACCCACTGGAACATGTCCCCTACCCTAATCACCAAGCACCAGTGTCCCTCTCTCCCTCCACAGAATACTTTTGCCCTTCTCTCTCCATAGATCATCACTGTCCCCCTCCCTCTCCTCTCCTGTATCCCCCCTCTCCCTTCACAGAGTACCAGCACCCCCACTCCTTTCACAGAGTACTAGTGCCCACTGTGCCCCCTTCTCCCTTCCCAGGCACCAATGTCTCCCCTTCTCTCAAAGACTACTCCCCATTTCCTGTGTGGCCAGACCAACTTTTCACTGCATGTTTCCTTCTTTCCGGACCTGAACATCTGCAGTTCCATTTCTGAGCACTTCCCACCATCCCTGCACACTTAATGTGCCCATTATGGGGGGTGTCTACCCTCCCTGTGCTGAGTTCCTGAGTCTGCACACCTGCTGTGCCAATTATAAGGGGTTCCCAGAGCCCCTGTGCTAAGTTTCTGGTTCTGTACACCTGCCCATGCCCATTGTGAGGAGTTCCCACCATCCCCGCAAACTTGCTGTGCTCATTATGAGGGATTCTCACCATCCCTGCACACCTGTTGTGCCCATTATGGGGGATTATCACCATCCCTGCACACCCGCTGTGCCCATTATGAGGGATTCCCACCATCCCTGCACACCTGCTGTGCCCATTATGAGGGGTTCCCGCCATCCCTGCACACCTGTTGTGCACATTAGGAGGGGCTCCCACCATCCCTGCACACCTATTGTGCCCATTATGAGGGATTCCCACCATCCATGTGCTGAGTACCTGAGTCTGCACACCTGCTGTGCCAATTAAAAGGGATTCTCACAGGCCCTGTGCTAAGTTCCTATTTTTGTACACCTGTCGTGCCCTTTATGAGGGGTTCCCACCATCCCTGCAAACCTGCTGTGCCCATTATGAGGGATTTCTACTATCCTCGCACACCTGCTGTGCCCATTATGAGGGATTCCCACCATCCCTGTGTTGAGTTACTGAGTCTGCACACCTGCTGTGCCATTCATAAGGGGTTCTCACAGCCCCTGTGCTAAGTTCCTGGTTCTGTGCACCTGCTGTGCCCATTATGAGGGGTTCCCACAATTTCTGCACACCTGTTGTGCCGATTATGATGGATTCCCACCATCCCTGCACACCTGCTGTGCCCATTATTAGGGATTACCACCATCTCTGTGCTGAGTTCCTGAGTCTACACACCTGCTGTGCCAAGTATAAGGGGTTCTCACAGCCCCTGTGCTAAGTTCCTTGTTCTGTACACCTGCCCATGCCCATTATGAGGGGTTCCCACCCTCTCTGCACACCTGTTGTGCTCATTATGAGGGTTTCCCACCATCCCTGCACACTTGCTTGTGCCCATTATGAGGGATTCCCACCATCCCTGTGCTGAGTTCCCATGCCTGCACACCTGCTGTGCCAATTATGAGGAGTTCTCAAAACCCCTGTGCAGTTCGGTACACCTTTTGTGCCCAGTATGAGGGGCCCCCACCATCTCTGCAGGATTTTGTATTTATTTTATATTATAGAGAATATAAAACGAGGACCTGGAACACACAAAGGTGGGCGGGAACACCCAAAAATCCAAGATGGTGAATTATGGCAGGGAAACCTCACTGTCACAGCATAGATATATAGCAAGCCAGGAGCCGATGTGGCTGGTTTGGTTTAGATTCACTTTAGCGGCAGCATTGTCATAGGTTAACATTCATTGCACGCCACCCATTACTGTATATGCTGGTATCCTGTTAATCGTGCACTATACAGCGTGTTCTTTAAAGAAAGTGATAATGCCTGTTGTACAAGGTGGAGAAGCAGTTGTTAAATAGAATCTTGTATCTTGTCAAGTGTCTCAGTATGTTTTTATAAGCAAAACAGAAATTTTACCTGTACAGAAACAACGGAGGTCTTAAGAAACCAGCTATCGAAAAAGTCAGATGGTATGAAACCAAGCCATACTATTCCCGGAACGCTCGGCGTATTCAATTTTTTTTTTATTTCGGTCGAACATTTGACCGACCATCAGCTTGTACTAATTACAAGCCATCAATACAGGCTGCCAAGAGCTGACTGATCAAATAACCACGTTCAATCAAATTCTTCCCTGCTTCCAGCCACGAAGAGGTTAAATGACTTTAATTTTCTTGGTCAAACAGCCCAAATCTCTGCGATTTCAGTCTTGCAGCTTGAGGTTGACAGCTCTGTATAATAGTGACTTACAGATAAATGAGGGAGATTTGAAGGTTAGTTGAATTTCTTTTTTCAAGATTCAGGGGAACGTGCGCCGTACAGGGAACGCTTCTGCCATCTAGAGGCCCCGGCGTATTATGACAGTGAATGTTTTTGCTTTGTAGCAGCTTGAAAACCCACAGTTCTGCTCTATGTTCTTTACAAATAAAAAGCCACCTAAGTGAATAAAATTTGATTCTACCTTGTTTCAGTGTTCATTCACATTAACGCACGAGAGCTGCGTTCACACATAGGCGTTTCGAATCGCGGGCAGAATAAATGCGTTTCTGCCTGCAATTTCAAAACGCCCAGGTGTGAATGACAAATGGCACAACTCACGTTTCAGATGCCATTCCTTTGAATGGCACCTAAAAACGCGGTGCGGTCCTGCTGCAATCGCAGCAACCCGAATCTCTTGAAGCATGTCACCCAAAAGAAGCTCCTGAACTTTTTTCGGGCGACAAGCAATGATTTATCGCGCAACATTCATGGCAGTGCCGAACCACGTTCGTAGGTGCCATTCAGGTGAATGGTTTTTTAAAATGTGTGTTGTGCGATTTGTCATTCACACTTGGCCGTTTTGAAATCGCAAGCAGAATCGCGGCAATTCTGCTCGTAATTCAAAACACCCATGTGTGAATGCCTAAGTTGTACCTGTTTATCTGCATTATTCTCTTCTTTACAGTCATTCAAAGTGCAGCATTTATACAGCTTGTCTGAGCTTCCAGAAAGCAGGGGGCGGGGAGCTTAAATTACACTCTGCAGGGCTCTGTGAGAACTATATGGAGGGAAGGGAAGGGAAGGGACACCCACCCCCCCCCTTTACACTGCACACAGGAACAGAGCTGAAGCTGTCAATCACAGGCTGTGTGTTGGAGCTCCCTCTCCTGTCACCTTTTTAACTTTTAGTGTCAGGTAAACTTGTCAGACGCTACTCATGCAGATAACAAAGGAATGAGGCAGCATACAGTGCTCTGGATTGAGACAAGTACACAATATAGAAGGATATGCTTTGCTTTGTTTATATTTCATGTCTCAGGTTTATAACCACTTTAAATGCAGAACATGTATAAGAATATGTTGGATTCAGCATTACTAAAGCCTTGTTTCACACAGGCTTTAGCTTGTTTAGGAGCGGTGTGTACAACAAGCCTCTGAAAAATATTTGCAAAGGTTTGAGCAAACTTTAGTCAGCGTAGTTGAGCCTATAAAGAGGCCCTGTCACCAACCTAAAAACTGCAGATATTAGCAGAGGAAATTAGGCCTTTTTAAGGCATTTTTCCTTTTCATTGGCATTTTTTTATTTGCTTGCAATATGTCTTTAAGCTTTCTAAAAAAAATAAAAATGACTACTACAGTACAGTATTAGTACCTAAGTGGCAGCTCTGCATCTACTGGGGCTGCTGAAATCAGGGACAGTGTGACAGTGATTGTTAGAAAGGGCAATTTAAAGAAAAGGAGCAGTGCTGATCCTAAAGAGCCTGTAGATCACGGCGTGCTGTCTGAGCACATTCTCTGCCATATCATTATTCTAATGGTGGCGGAAACCTTCCCAAAGTCCTGAATTGGAATCCATCCCAGGTGCTCCCCACGCAGGCCCCAGTAATTGATCACAAGACAAGCATCTCCGTCTTCCTCCCCTTGCCAAGATGTCATTGCGTCCCATAAAATTTTGTGCAGCAGGACCATTTGGCTAGAGTCAGCAGAGGTGGATGACAATACCAACGGATGTAACAAGTCAAATGTGCAAAATATCCCTTAATGGCATTACAGCTGCATTCTACTTAAGGAAAGGTTATTCTGTAGTATGCAGGAAATGCAGCTCCTTGACTACTGATGTACTCACAATATAAGACAAGGAGTCACCTTCTGGAACTACAGCTGTTCATAATTATTCCACACATTGTTTTTATCTCTCCATTAAAACTCAGTCCCTGGAATTTATTAAGGGCTCATTCTCAAGTGCGACAGGCCTTGAAAAGAGATCTATGATGGGCTGTTAACAGGCAATGAGGAGGTGATATGTTGCGCTCTCAGCATATGTTTCAGTCCTAAAAAGGCTGCAACCCTGTGCAATGCGCTGCAACCCCATACACATAAATAGTTAATTTTGTCGCAGCATGTATACAGCCCAGAGCGGCTACATGCCTTTCTTTAGGTGGGTGGTAAAACCGCAGCTTAACAGCATGCTTTTACCTCCACCCAAGCCACCCATGCAAATGAGGCCAAAGAATATGGTTGATACTTTTTAGAAATCTGTCTGGTAGTAGTTTAAGAAGGTGATTGTAGCCATATTATTCCTCTTGCAACAACACAGTTAACCACTTTACCACCGGAGGATTTTGCTGTCTTCCGTCCAGGCCACTTTTTGCGATTCGGCGCTGTGCGACTTTAACTGACAATTGCGCGGTCGTGCGACGCCATACCCAAACGAAATTTACCTCCTTTTTTTCCCACAAATAGAGCTTTCTTTTGGTGGTATTTGATCACCTGTGCGATTTTTACTTTTTGCGCTATAAACAAAAAAAGAGAGTTTATTTTGAAAAAATAACAATATTTTTCACATCTTTTTATATGAAATTCCCCCCCATATATATAGTAATTCCCTTTACTAACAAAGGGAATGATTTCTGTCATTTTTGGTGTTTTTTTTTTTTAACGCGTAATGGCGGTGACCTGCAATTTTTTTTGCGGGACTGCGACATTGCGGCGGACAGATCGGACCCTTGACTGACATTTTTGACACTTTTGGGGGTACCAGTGACATTACTGCAGTAATCAGTGCTATAAATATGCACTGTTACTGTAAAAATGACACTGGCAGGGAAGGGGTTAATTTTATTGGAGAGGGAGGGGTTAATGTATGCCTGGTGCTTACTGACGTGTGGGGGGGGGGGGAGGTGACAGAGTGACACAAGGACAGATCCAGGGTTCAGCTATGCTGAACCCTGCAATCTGACCCTGCCTGTCACTTCAGAGATCCGCCCGCTGTGTTTACACACAGCGGGCGGATCTCCAGACTCGATCCCCGACGATCGGGTAAGAGCAGCGGCGATCGCCGCTGCTCCTCCCCTGGCCCGACTCCCGCTGTTATTGAAAGGGAGGAGAGGTCAGAAATAGCATTTTTTTTACACACGTGATTGCTGGTGTTTTTAAAAAATCTCAATCAAAATCAGCTGTTAGCCAAAATATAGCAATGTTATCAGAAGACAAAATAAAAACAGAAACTCCTGTTGGTCACACATAAACAGATTATTTTTTGTGTTTGCATGTCGTGGCGAATGTATACTAACTGTATATGGTGCACACTTGTGAATGCTCACCTAGGGAGAAACCGCATAATGTCTGCAATTCTTCACTGTTCGTTTTATTGTCACAGGTCATCCACTGGAATTCTCCAAAAAAACTTCGGGTAAAAAACAAGCATGTAGAGTTCTTCCGCAACCTCTACCTGACCTTCCTGGAGTATGATGGGAACCTCCTGCGGAGGGAGTTGTTCGGATGTCCCAGTGAAACTGACGTCAACAGTGAAAATGTAAGTAGAACTTCAGACTGAAAGTCAGATGTTTAACTATGAATCATGGGGTCCATAACAAAATTGAATTGCCCCTGCTTTCCCGGCAACCTCTCTATGTAGCACCTAGCAGTGTCAACTGTCTTAATATACGTCAATGATTTATTTTTTTTTTTAAGTAGAATTCAAGGCTTACCCAAACTAATCTTAAAGTGGTTGTAAACCCTCACATATACCCAGTAAAGTGAACAGCCTCAGATGATACACACAGAGAGATGAAACAAATCCTCCTACATAGGTTTTACTTATTTATCTGAAGCCCTCTCTTCTCTACACCCATTCAAAAGGGTGGAAGAGTGTTAAAATCCTTCAGTGTTAAAATCCTTCTCCATCTGTGTAAGAGCTGATTTGAGTAAAGGAACACACCCTCCACACAGCAGAATAACCGTGTTGTGAATAGACAAGCTGCTTGCTGAGTTTGCTCCCTGGCACACATTTTATCTCATTTGTTGGGAAAACTTCTCAGAAGTGTGACTCACGCTGATAACAGAGGAATGAAGCACCAGAGAGAAATGGCACTTAGAGCTTTCAAGAGAGATGAGTAAACACTATATGTACGTTGCTCAAATTTCATGCCTGAGGTTTACAACCACTTTAAACATGTTCCCTCAGACCTCCTAACACCTATGCTGGCTAGCCTGTGTAAGAAAGATGTATATACTTATCTTTTTCCAGCCTGCTCCAGTCCAGTATTGTGATCTGACTCCCCTGTGTCAGCCAGCGTGGCAGCAGAGCAGAGAAGGAAGCACCAACAGTGGATGGGCCATAAGAGCCTATGGGTGATGTCACCACTCCCAGGCAATACCAGTTGTTGCATGCTCTCTCCACCTCCTGCTGCTGGCTGAATACTTGGGAGATCACGTGACTGGTTAGTCAGCATAGGTGTTTAAGTAAAGGGGGGGAGCATTTTTAGGATTACACTTTCTAACAAATTCTACTTTAATTTTCTTTTTTTATTCTTTATTTAAAATGTTTCATTGGGACAGGGCAGAGAGTCCAAAGTCATCAACAAATTGCAGACACATAGATCTCAAGGAAGCCATGTACATGTACAAACATTTGAATAGGCAATACATCACAAGTATACAAAATACCAATCTTGCCTTTCCTTGACAATCAGCGTGAACAGGTCAGTGGGTGATCAGACTCCCGCAGGAATGGGCGTATAAAATTATCCAATGCCTGGATTAGGAGTTTATATGTGGTTGAGACCGTGTGGGAAGGTGGTCCTGAATCCAAGCAGAGACGCTCAAAGTCTGATTCCGAACTTAAGGAAACACACCTCCTGGAAACTGAAAGCAGTTAGTGATGCAATTTCTGGAGGTGCCATTGATCTAGAGGAGAGTTAAACATCTGTTGGAGGGTTCTTGCAGGTTTTGGACTGGAATTACAAAAAAATCTCCAATCCCGTAGATACCAGATGACAGATGATATCCCTTCTGGGAATTTCAGATTTCCAGATACCGGTGTAAGATGTAAAAAGTCATTGAGGAGATTGTATAACGGTATAAATAACCGCGCTAAGCACAAAACAAACAATGATAATTCTGTAAATGACCAATAAATAAATGACCAATAAATTAAGCAGCAGCTGTAGTGGGAAACACTATAGGCAAGATTGTAAAAGGAAAGCCGCGCTATATCTGAGAATGTAGAATAATCTAACTGACAGATGGTAAGTGAAATATATAAATCAAAAATGTCCAAACATTTGACACAGCATGTGTCTAAAAGTCCAAACAAAAAGAGGTCCAGTATAGAGTGCAGTATAGAAGAAAATGAATCCACCACCATAGGACACTTCTTCCGCCGCTAGTGTGGCATGCTGAAAATACGCTATGCGCTTACCAGATCTACCAAAGATATCAGCATCGAACACAATACATGGACATCAATGGACTGGGCCCAATGCGGTACTCCTCTCCTGGATATTCACTCTGTAGACAGAGGACCGCGGTATCCACCATACAACACAAGTCGCCTCATCCAGATCGCCAAGCAATCAAGGGATATGCAAGAGAAGGGCCACAATAGTGTAGTATGCATAAACAGTTTATTGTAATAGAACAAGGTGATACACTCACATTTGCGAAGAAACAATAGCGCTATCGGTAAAACAATTCCATAGAACGCCGCCGCCCAACTTCCGGGTACACCGTGGTGACGTCAGCACGCCTTCATACGCGTTTCGTCAGAGATGACGTCTTCCTGGGGAATTTACTGCTTAGAATCATAGTCCCTACACCAGGATATTATTCTAGATAGATGTGTCGCCTGGTAATATTTCATGGGATCAGGGAACGCTAACCCTCCACTTGGCTTGTGCACAGTGAGATAGGTGTAATATAAATAAGGATGAGAGCATGCCTAAACAAATCAGAGAAATTCCCTGAGTAACACTCTCAGAAATGGGATTGCGATCAGGAGGGCCTGGAACAAATATAAAACCCTGGGCATAATGGCCATTTTTAGTATGGCATTTCTGCCGAATCCGGTATATGTATGTCCAAGCTACTGCCAGAGGTCATCTTTAATGGAATTCAGTAAAGGTGGAAAGTCCCAAATACCTTGTCAACAGTCAAGGTGATTTTGCTGCTCAGTTATGTTATCTGTGCTGTCGCCTAGTGAAAAGGAAATGTTCACCGTTGAGTTTCCCTGAGACGAGGGCAAAGAAATGTTTAGAGCCTCTGATTTATGAAAGTTGATTTTAAAGTTAGATAATTCCCAAAAGGTATTCAATTCTGTGAGAATATTTGAAAGATATTGAAAGGATTTTGCCGGATATGGTGCAGAAAGGGCTCCAAGATCAAAATTAATATGAAAGGAGACAACAGGCATCCTTGCCTCATGCCATTGGCTAAGGTGAAGTAGGGAGATATAGCTTCTTTGACACAGACCGCAGCAGGAGGGTAAAGTAAAGAGCGGCAATCCATTCACACACCAATTCCGATATGGTCTAGCTTCGCAGAAAGTGCCAGTCCCCTCGATCAAATGCCTTCTTGGCACTGAATGAGAGAAGGCAAAGAGGAGTTCTGCTGGAGTGTGCCAAGTGTATTATGTTAAGGACTCTTGTGGTGTTATCTTTAGCCTCCCTTGATGGCATGTAACCCACTTGATCAAGGTGGATGATGGATTGGATAAGTGGCATGAGGTGAAATGTCAAGATCTTCGTAAAGATCTTCACGTCCATATTCAGAAATGTTACCAGTGAGTACTTGGCACATATATAAAAGTCTTTGCTGTCCTTGGGGATTACAGCAATATGTGTCCATAGGGAGTCTAGAAGGGATTGGCCAAGTAGTAGCAAGTTGTAGGCATCGACAATCCTCTGGACCAAGAAAGGGCCAAAGCCCTTGTAGTAGCTGCTAGTGAACCCATCTGGTCCAGGTGCCTTATGAGGCTTCAGTGACCTGAATGCCTTCAGGAACTTGTCAACCATTAATGGGTTATTAAGAGATTCCACCATGTCTGTTGGGACAGACAGAATCCCTGAATCAGCCAGATACTCCTTTATTTGCTCCATCTTCAAATTCAAAGAGGCAGGGCCTGAAGAACCCTGCACGTTATACAGTTCAGAGTAGTTTCTTGGCACACAGAGGCTATGGCCCTGTACGATATGACAATGTTTGCCCTCTGTGTTATCTACATACAGAATACAAGTTTTGAGCGATAATTCCCTCAAGTAGTGGGCCAGGAGTCTACCTTGTTTTTGTTTAAATTCATAGTATGCTGGTGAAAGCTTAGTAAGGTGGATTTTAGTGTTGTAATTAATTGATAACAATTTACAGTGGCTATGGACCGTGACAAGGGTTTCTTATGAGCTAGTTCAAGATGTGCAGTCACTTCTTACTGTGCCTGTAATTGTGCATTTCTGCCTTTTTCATAAGGTATCCCATCATAATACATTTGTGGCTTTCCCACTAAGTGGGGTGCAACCTGGGATATTGTTATCTGAAAAGCACTGGGAGAGCAAGGTAGAAAGTTCTGAATGCACCGAACTCCCTTTGTACTAGAGAGTCATTGAACTTCCAGTACCATGCTTTTGGGAAGGCGTTGCCCATGGTAACTGGTGTGTGATCGGAAATCGTTTGGGTACTGTTTCAGTGTTGGGTATGTCCATGAGCAGGGATTTATAGACCAATAAGTAGTCAGTTCTGGATTACAGTAAACCCCCCTCCATTGCGGGGGTTACGTTCCGGACCCAGCCGCGAAAAGTGAAAATCCGCGAAATAGAAAAACCCTATTAAAATGCATTGAAGGCATGTTTTTTTTTACTGTCACTGTACGTGTAAAAGCATTTTAAGGTCTTTAAACATACTTTTAAAACAATAGAAACTCATTTAAACACATAAAAGATGCTGAGAAACATAGCAAGAGCTATGGAAAACACAAAAATATTTCATATTTAATGATTTATATAGTAAAATAACATTACAAAAAAAAACGCAATATACTGGGACCGCAAAAACTGAACCGCGATGGAGCGGGGGTTTACTGTATAAGTTATGTAGGGCAGAATAGAACATGTAATCACGGTCATCTGTATTATATATGCAATAGACATTCACCAGGCTCTGGGATAGTAGAGCATTTTTTATTTAGTCAGAGATACAGATTTAAAAGGTTGGCGTAGGATCTTGAGGCATCCACCAATAGATCTAAGGTGAGATCTAAATGCCCCTGTGCACAATTACCGTATAACTATTTCCAACTTCTAATTTCTTCTATCTCTGGCTTGTTCAGCTATCTAATAAGGAGAAGACACTCTGGGATTTGCTACTGCAAAAGGCATACAGGGTTACAGGAAAATTAGGGAATCATGGGTAGTAAGTAAAGCCTAAAACTCTGGTCAAAAAGGGGATGTATTTTTATGATACAAGAGCCTGAAAAAAATGAAATCTGGACTTGATAGGTTGTGCTTTTCGAGCTTTCCTTCATGTAAAGCTAATAATAAGAACCTGATAGGGGTTCTAACCCTTCCACATTTTAACTAAAGCTAAAGAAAAAGTTTTGCCTTAATATACACTTAAAATTGCATCTTAGCATTTCATTGTTACAGGCCATTTATTGGCAATGCCACTGCCAATGGTATTCTGAAGGTGAGAATGCCCGAGTATCCATCTTAATGATATTCTTCTGCTGTAACTATTTAATTAAGCAGCAGTTGTAGCTGATCACATTTGTCTCTCAGGTTGCCCCGAACATGCTGTGAATTTCCTGTCACTGACCAGCCCCGCAGAGGCCATCAGACAAATCTCTGCCTTAGCAAATGCACCTTCTGACCAGCTGCAACGTCTGAAATTTTATTACACAAAGATGAAGCCGAGCCTGCACGATGCCATCTGCTCGCCGTGTGCCCCCCTCCCCCCCTGGCGTCTCAGCAACATGGCAAGAATGCATATTCATGACAGGGTGATTTTTTACTCTGCTTCCTGTCGCTGTGTGCAGCAGACTGGGCACCGCGCACAACACACAGCTGATCAAAGACCATTCAGCTTAAATTAATCTGTCCATGAAATGGGACACATTCGCCAATGTTGCTAAAGTAATTGCTTGTAATCAACCTATACAGTATATTAACTTCCGATAATCCCCTGTACACTTGCAATAGGGCCAAGAGATGCTGACAGCTCATGAAATGTATTTTGTGTACAGTGCTGTTTACCTAACATATTGCAGCTACTGGGAGCTGGCAAGGGGAAATGACTGGGCAGGACAGAAGAGTAGATTGAAAGCGGAAAGGGTGTAGATGAGGGGTAGCTATGAGCTTAAAGTTCAGTCCAAACACCAGTTCAAACTGTACATTTTTGGCTCCAATACTTAAACTCCTGAGTATTGGTACCGCTGTTATGATAAAAAAAAAACCTTCTGACTTTACAACTCCTTTATTTACTACTGTGTTTTCTATTGTTTGCTATTTAACCTTTTCTGGACCGGAAGATTTGAAGATTTTCCCCCTTAATGACCAGGCCATTTTTTGCCATTCGGCACTGCGTTACTTTAACTGACAATCGTGTGGTCGTGCGACGCTGTACCCAAATAAAATTGATGTCCTTTTTTTCCCACAAATAGAGCTTTCTTTTGGTGGTATTTGATCACCTCTGCGATTTTTATTTTTTGCGCTATAAACACTTTCTGCTATATAACATTCTCAGTAGAAAAAAAAAAATGTAAAATTAAATGTTTTCATCATTTTAGGCCAATTTGTGCTACATATTTTTGGTAAAAACAAAATCCCAATAAGCATATTTTGATTGGTTTGCACACAAAAGTTATTGCGTCTACAAACTAGGGGGAAAGATTTATGTAATTTTTATTCATTTATTTTTTTAACTAGTAATGGCAGCGATCCGCAATTTTTAACAGGACTGCGACATTGCGGCGGACAGATTGGACACCTAACTGACATTTTTTACACTTTTGGGGAACCAGTGGCATTACTACAGTAATCAGTGCTAAAAATATGCACTGTTACTGTACTAATGATATTGGAAGGGAAGGTGTTAACCCAGGGGTGCTCAAAGGGTTAAATGTGAGTCTAGGGGGTGTTTTCTAACTGAGGGGGCTGGGCTTATCTAATCAACACAGAGACCCGTGATCCAAAATAGGAGGAACACAGGAGCTCTGTGTTGATTGCTGAGAGAATATTGGTCTGCTGTATTTACATCAGCAGACCGCTATTCTCTGTCTACGGAGAGCGATCGCGGGTGCCCAGACGGCAATCGCACCCCGCAGATCAGCTTCCCTGCTGGCGAATGGGCGTGCTCGGCCCCAGGATTGCTCCTGCAAACTGCCGCGATTCGCGGGCACCTGCCGACCTGCCGCCAAATGTCTGCGGCAAGTGGTTAAAAGAGAAAATCATGTAAAAAAAAATAAGTTTTTCTTAGTTTCTTTTATAAAATTTTGCCAAAAAAGTCATCTTTCTTCATAAATTGAGGCCATAGTGTACTCTGCTATATTTCTATGATAAAAATAACCCAAATCAGTTTATATTTTAAGTCTGTGTGAAAATCATATTTTTTTTTTTACATACTGTCGTCAGAGTAGTGCAGTGTCAACATAGTGACACTGTACTACTCTGGGGAATGGATCAGGATTTTTTTTTTTTTTTACCACATAATTGTTTATTACAGTGATGATCACTGTAAAACCAATAGTTTTAACTCTGAAAAAATGGGTTTCATTCATGATTCACCGTTTACTATTGTGGTTGATGTGATTGGCCACAGCTATCACATGGTACAGGACCATATGATCACTGTGACCAGTCACAGAGACTACTGTACAATAGTAAACAATTCGGTCACAAAAAAAATTGTAAACAGTTAAAAAAAACACACACACTGTTTTTGACAAGTTCTCATTAACATCTGTATCTGGTAGAGATGAAGAGAATCCCCAGCTGCTTTGTTTACAAACAAAATGAAGGGCTATCAGCTGTCATTTTGCTGGCAATTTAAACACACTTTGGTCTTTGTAAATGTTAGCAAGTTAGAACAAAGAGCAAACTTGAAGTCAGGAAGACCTTCAACGAGCTCAATCCCTGAAATTGTTGAAACCATTCGGTAACTTGTGCATGATGATCGTCAGAGAACAATCCACAACATTGCCGTCATTGTCGGTGTGTCATACGGAACATTCCAGGCAATCCTCTAATGTGATGCTCCACATAGACAATGCACCCTGTCATCGAGCTCTCGCAGGAAACAACATGATCTCACTTCCACACCCACACTACTTGCCAGATTTGGCTCCTGTGGACTTCCAGAAAAAGGCCCAGCTCAAAGGTCGCCGTTTTTACAACATTGTGGAGATCCAGCGCAAAACGCAGAAGGTGCCTGACACGCTTCAAAAAGAAGACACATTCCAGAAGTGGCAGGAACGCTGGGAGCGCTGTATTGCTGTGCAAGGGGACTATTTTGAAGGTGATAGTGTGTAAACAAAGATAAAGAAAGTGCTTGTAGTTCTTGTGAACAGAGCTAGTCTCAAAAATCTTTGATACCACCTTTTAGAACAGATGTGCCACATCACAAGCAAGGTCGGGCCGCCCCCAAACATGTCACTGTATATAATGCAGCTTTGCATATGTAATGATTCAATTTAGGCAATATTAAAATTGCTGCTTTCTGCCAAGTGGAAAAAAAAATGTTATGCTTTGGTTCATGTCCTCTAGGGCAGGGCCCAGCCCCCATGCAATGTATTTTTCAATCCCTTGCCTATTAACCTTGAAATTGGCAATTACTGTTTTTTTTAACCCCTTTGCGTCGGCCACATGCAAATATGTGGCCTCTCGGCCAATGGGTCTTGGCGCATATTTGCGTGAATTGGGGCAAATAGAGCTAAGCCGAGAGCACGCTCCCTGAGTGCTCCCAGCACAGTTACCGGTGGCTAATAGAAAGTTCCCGATCACTGCTTGTGAATGGGAGCTTTCCGATAATGTGACTGCTATGATTGGCTGTCGGTTACATGATCATAAACCCTGCCTCCCAGCATCCTAAACCCCTTAAAGGTCCGGAAGGTGTCGGAGCCAAGAGGTTAACATTTGGCTCGATTTGACTTCAATGGAGCTTGGATTCAGCACACAAACCAAACCACTTAAGGACCAGGCCTATTTTTTGCTAGAAAATGACCTAGAACCCCCAAACATTAAATATTTTTTTTTAGCAGAGACCCTAGAGAATAAAATAGAGATCGTTGCAATTCTTTGTCACACCGTATTTGCTCAGCAATTTCTTTTAGAAGAAATACACTTATTTAAATTAAAAAATAAGAAAACAGTTAGCCTATAATCTATATAGTAAAAGAGAATGTTACACTGAATTAATTGGTACCTAACATGTCATGCTTCAAAATTGCGCACGCTGGTGGAATGGCAACAAACATGGGTAGTTAAAAATCTCCATAGGCAAATGTTTAAACATTTCTACAGGCTACAAGTTTAGAGTTAAGAGGAGGTCTAGGGCTAGAATTATTGCTCTTGCTCTAACAATTGCAACGATACCTCACATGTGTGTTTTGAACACCGTTTACATATGTGGGCGCGACCTGCGGTTACGTTCGCTTCTGCACGCGTGCTTTAAAGGAACTCGGCACTTTACTTTTTTTTTTCTTCCTATTTATTTTACCTTTTATTTTTTATGTTTAACCACTTGCCTACTGTGCACTTAAACACCCTTCCCATCCAGGCCAATTTTCAGCTTTCAGCGCTCTCACAATTTGACTGACAATTGCGCGGTCATGCTACACTGTACCCATGTGAAATTCATTTCACACAAATAGAGCTTTCTTTTGGTGGTATTTAATCATCTCTGGGTTTTTTATTTTTTACAAAAAAAAGAATAAAGACAGAAAATTTTGAAAAAAAAAAGTTTTTCTTATTTTCTGCGAGTAAATTTTGAAAATAAATTTTTCTCCTTCACTGATGTGCGCTGATGAGGCTGCACTGATGGGCACTGATAGGCTGCACTGATGGGCACTGATGAGGTGGCACTTATGGGCACTGATGAGGTGGCACTTATGGGCACTGATGAGGTGGCACTTATGGGCACTGATGAGGAGGTACTAATATGCCGCACTGATGAGCACTGATAGGCGGCACTGATAGGCGGCATTGATAGGCGGCACTGATAGGCGGCACTGATAGGCGGCACTGATGAGCACTGATAGGCGGCACTGCTGGGCACTGAGAGGTGGCACTGAGAGGTGGCACTGCTGGGCACTGAGAGGCGGCACTGACGGGCGGCACTGATGGGCACTGATGGGCACTGATAGGCGGCACTGATGGGCACTGGCGGATGGCACTGATGGACACTGACGGGTGGCACTGATGAGCACTGATGGGCGGCACTGATGAGCACTGATGGGCAGCACCATCAGTGCCCACACTCAGTGCCCATAGTGCTGCCAGTCAGTGCTCATCAGTGCCTAGATGAGCAGGCACTGATGGGCACTGACTAGCAGCACTATGGGCACTGATTGTGGGCATTGATGGGGGGCACTGATGGCGGGCACTGTGGGCACTGATGGCGGGCACTGTGTGTGTTTTTTTACCTTTAGTAATCAGGGCACTGGTGATCAGTGCCCTGATTACATCGCTGTGTGTCCCCGGCGGCTGACGGCTCCCCCTCCTTCCTCACACTGCAGGCTCTGTGTGAGGAAGGAGCGCCGGCGATGAGAGATGATCTCATATGTTTACATATGAGATCATCTCTCATTGGACGGCTTGATCACATGGTGAATGGCCGCTGTGATTGGCCATTCACCACGATCTGTGGACACGGCCGACACAGATTCTCCCCGATGCGCGCTCGCGGGAGCGCGCGGGGGGCGTGTCACTGGGAGGCCGTTTAAAAACGGCCTCCCGAAAATTCAAGTCCGCGCTGCAGCCGTATATAGGCTGTAGCGTGGATGGGAGCAGGTTAAACTATCCCTTTAAAAAAAATAATTTTTTTTTGATCAATTTTATTCCTATTACAAGGAATGTAAACATCCCTTGTAATAGAAATAAGCAGGACAGGTCCTCTTTAATGTGAGATCTGGGGTCAAAAAGATCTCAGATCTAACATCTACACTTAAAAGCATGACCGGGAAGTGGTGGGAGGGGCAGGGTGGACACCTCTCCCACCACCCATAAAAGTGATCCTGCGGCGAATCCGCTGCTGGGACCACTTTTATGTGAAAGAGAACCGCTAAAATACCAGGGTTATCTGCTGTCATAACACCGGCATTCAACGTCAAAGTACTGACATAAAACTGCAGCGGGCGGTCCGGAAGTGATTAAGCAATGTTTCTTGAACCCTCCTCAGACTGAACCTCCTGAACCTGAGTATGTTTGGCTCATCACTATTGAGGAGGTCAGACAGGATGCTGGCTGTAAACGGTGAGGCTATCCTCTGGTCCTGTTACTTAAATCCCATGAGAGGTCAAACAAATTGCCAAATATTTGGTAGGATAATTAGGTCATATATACTGTATTTATTTAACCTTGTATGTAAGGGCATTGCAGAAGTTCTGCTCTTATAAAGGCAGTAACCAACCACAACCAATCAGCAATCTTCTTTAACTTCTGTAACTCTTTTAAAATAATGATTTTACACTTGATTTCTCTGCATATTTGATGCTTAAAACTGACCTCTGGGCAAACAGCCTAAAGCAGAGATTAAATGTTTTACCTGCTAAAAGATTGCTATTTCATTGTGTCCAGTCCTGAGATATACACTGCACTGTCACACAGCTCCTCCCTCTTTTGCCAGGCAGGAGACCTAATTTTTTTCTCCTACAGGTCCCTCCAAATCATTTGATGGAGGGGGGAGTTATGGCGTGGAGTTGTTTTAAAGGGGTTGGGCTTGGCCCCTTAGTTCCAGTGAAGGGAACTCTTAAGGCGTCAGCATACCAAGACATTTTGGACAATTTATTGCTACCAAGTTTGGGGAAGGCCCCTTCCTGTTCCAACATGACTGCACATCAGTGCACAAAGCAAGGACCATAAAGCCATGGATAAGCGAGTTTTGGGTGAAAGAACTTGACTGGCCTGCGCAGAGTCCTGACCTCAGCCTGATAGAACACCTTTGGGATGAATTAGAGAGGAGACTGCGAGCCAGGCCTTCTCGTCCAACATAAGTGCCTGACCTCACAAATGTGCTTCTGGAAGAATGGTCAAACATTTCCATAGACACACTCCTAAACCTTGTGGAAAGCCTTCCCAAAAGAGATGAAGCTGTTATAGCTGCAAAGGGTGGGTCAACTCAATATTGAACTAAGACTGGGATGCCATTAAAGTTCACGTGCGTGTAAAGGCAGGCGTCCCAAAACCTTTGACAATATATTGTGTATGTACTGTGTGTATATGTATATATATATATATATATATATATATATATATATAAATATATATATTACACTTTGCTACAATGTAAATTAGTGAGTGTACAGCTTGTTTAACAGTGTAAATTTGCTGTCCCCTCAAAATAACTCAACACACAGCCATTAATGTCTAAACCGCTGGCAACACAGGTGAGTACACCCCTAAGTGGAAATGTCCAAATTGGGCCCAAAGTGTCAATATTTTGTTTTGCCACCATTCATTTCCAGCACTACTTTAATCCTCTTGGGCATGGAGTTCACCAGAGCTTCATAGGTTGGCACTGGAGTCCTCTTCCACTCCTCCATGACAACATCACGGAGCCGGTGGATGTTAGAGACCTTGCGCTCCTCCACCTTCCGTTTGAGGATGCCCCACAGATGCTCAAATAGGATTTAGGTCTGGAGACATGCTTGGCCAATCCATCACCTTTACCCTCAGCTTCTTTAGCAAGGCAGTGGTCATCTTGGAGGTGTATTTGGGATCGTTATCATGTTGGAATACTGCCCTGCGGCCCAGTATCCGAAGGAAGGGGATTATGCTCTGCTTCAGTATGTCACAGTATATGTTGCATTCATCATTCCCTCAATGAATTGTAGCTCCCCAGTACTGGCAGCATTCATGCAGCCACAGACCATGACACTCCCACCACCATGCTTGACTGTTGGCAAGACACGCTTGTCTTTGTACTCCTCACCTGGTTGCCGCCACACACGCTTGACACCATCTGAATCAAATAAGTTTAGGTTGGTCTCATCAGACCACAGGACATGGTTCCTGTAATCCATGTCCTTAGTCTGCTGTTCTTCAGTAAACTGCGGGCTTTCTTGTGCATCATCTTTAGAAGAGGCTTCCTTCTGCAGACCAATATGATGCAGTGTGCAGCGTATGGTCTGAGCACTGACAGGCTGACCACCCCTCCCCTTCAACCTCTGCAGCAATGCTGGCAGCACTCGTACGTCTATTTCCCAAAGACAACTTCTGGATATGATGCTGAGCACGTGCACTCAACTTCTTTGGTCGACCATGCTGAGGCCTGTTCTAAGTGGAACTTGTCCTGTTAAACTGCTGTATGGTCTTGGCCACCATGCTGCAGCTCAGTTTCAGGGCCTTGGCAATCTTCTTACAGCATAGGCCATCTTTATGTAGAGCAACAATTCTTTTTTCAGATCCTCAGAGAGTTCTTTGCCATTAGCTGCCATGTTGAACTTCCAGTGACCAGTATGAGAGAGTGAGAGCAATAACAGCAAATTTAACACACCTGCTTCCCATTCACACCTGGGACCTTGTAATACTAGTGAGTCACATGACATCGGGGAGGTAAAATGGCTAATTGGGCCCAGTTTGGACATTTTCATTTAGGGGTGTACTCACTTTTGTTGCCAGCAGTTTTGACATGAATGGCTGTGTGTTAAGATAATTTGAGGGGACAGCAAATTTACACTGTTATACAAGCTGTACACTCACTACTTTACATTGCAGCAAAGTGGAATTTCTTCAGTGTAGTCACATGAAAAGACATGATAAAATATTTAAAAAAATGTGAGGGGTTGAGGGGTGTACTCACTTTAGTGAGATACTGTGTATATACAGTATATATATATATATATATATATATATATATATATATATATATATATATATTACAAATATATGCATTTTAATATTAATTGGACTATTTTAGGAATGTATATAATTTATTATCTTTTTTATAGCCTTGAAGAAGGGGGAGAAATTTCAAGCTGAATTCTGGGATAGTCCCTACTCAGTGATTTAAGAACTTCTTTATTTTTCCACAGTTTATGGAAAATGTACCTTTTATAAATGCATGTCAGTTTCATTCATAAATTACAGCTGTTTCTGGGCATCCTAAGGAGGTATCAATTATACAACGACATCACTGAGCAGCTTCACTGACACAGTCTGCAATTCCCATTATGCCATGAGAACTGCAGGTCTTAGTGGGCATGAATGTGGTTGGGTGGGTGAGCTGGATAGACTAGAAGTCTCATGGTTGATGGGACAGACTAGGAGATTCCTGGCCTGTTGACCAAATAACACCATGACAGTTGGCAGTTTATGCATTTGGGTCCTTCTACTACAGTGAACGGCAACATAGTCATTCAAAGAGAACTACATGCACTATATTACAAGGTTTTTGTATGATTCACAATCAAACCTGACAGAAGTATTAATCCTTCCATCCTCCATCCAGAGCTAAAAAGGGTTTGGCTTTAGGTATAATAAAGAAAAAAAAAAGCAGAGGTGTAACAATTTCACACATATACAGTATCTCACAAGAGTGAGTACACCCCTCACATTTTTGTAAATATTTTATTATATCTTTTCATGTGACAACACTGAAGAAATTACACTTTGCTACAATGTAAAGTAGTGAGTGTACAGCTTGTAGAACAGTATAAATGTGCTGTCCCCTCAAAATAACTCAACACACAGCCATTAATGTCTAAACCGCTTGCAAAAAAATGAAGTACACCCTAAGTGAAAATGTCTAAATTGGTCCCAATTAGCCATTTTCCCTCCCTGTTTTCATGGGACTCGTTAGTGTTACAAGGTTTCAGGTGTGAATGGGGAGCAGGTGTGTTAAATTTGGTGTTATCGCTCTCACTCTCTCATACTGGTCACTGGAAGTTCAACATGGCACCTAATGCCAAAGAACTCTCTGAGGATCTGAAAAAAATAATTTGTTCTCTACATAAAGATGGCCTAGGCTATAAGAAGGTTGCCAAGATCCTGAAACTGAGCTGCAGCACGGTGGCCAAGACCATACAGCTGTTTAACAGGACAGGTTCCACTTAGAACAGGCCTTGCCATGGTCGACCAAAGAAGTTGAGTGCACATGCTCAGCGTCATATCCAGAGGTTGTCTTTGGGAAATATACCTATGAGTGCTGCCAGAATTGTTCAGAGTTTGAAGGGGTGGGGGGTCAGCCTGTCAGTACTAAGACCTATACGCCGCACACTGCATCAAATTGGTCTGCATGGCTGTCGTCCCAGGAGGAAGCCTCTTCTAAACATAATGCACAAGAAAGCCCGCAAACAGTTTGTTGAAGACAAGCAGACAAAGGACATGGATTACTGGAACCATGTTCTGTGGTCTGATGAGACCAAGATAAACCTTTTTGGTTCAGATGGTGTCAAGCGTGTGTGGCAGCAACCAGATGAGGAGAACAAAGACAAGGGTGTCTTGCCTACAGTCAAGCATGGTGGTGAGAGTGTCATGGTCTGGGGCTGCATGAGTGTTGCCAGCACTGGGGAGCTACAGTTCATTGAGGAAACCATAAATGCCAACATGTACTGTGACATACTGAAGTAGAGCATGATCCCCTCCCTTCAGAGACCGTGCCGCAGGGCAGTATTCCAACATGATAACGACCCTGAGACGACCACTGTCTTGCTAAAAAAGCTGAGGGTAAAGGTGATGGACTGGCCAAGCATGTCTCCAGACCTAAATCCTATTTGAGCATCTGTGGGGCATCCTTAAACGAAAGGTGGAGGAGCGCCATGTCTCCAACATCCACCAGCTCCGTGATGTTGTCATGGAGGAGTGGAAGAGGACTCCAGTGCCAACCTATGAAGCTCTGGTGAACTCCATGCCCAAGAGGACTAAAGCAGTGCTGGAAATGAATGGTGGCAAAACAAAATATTGACACTTTGGGTCCAATTTGGACAATTTCACTTAGGGGTGTACTCACTTTTGTTACCAGCGGTTTAGACATTAATGGCTGTGTGTTGAGTTATTTTGAGGGGATGGCAAATTTACGCTGTTATTCAAGCTGTACACTCACTACTTTACATTGCAGCAAAGTGTCATTTCTTCAGTGTTGTCACATGAAAAGATATAATAAAATATGTGCAATAATGTGAGGGGTATACTCACTTTTGTGAGATACTATATACATATATATCAGAGGTGGGGGACTCGAGTTACATGACTTGACTTAAGTCACCAGTTTGAGGACTTGAGACTTGCTTGACTATAATTAATAAAAGACTTGACTTGACTTTGACTTGGTATTCATGACTTGAGACTTGACTTTGATTTGAGACATATGACTCGAAATGACTTTACTTTTTTAAGTTATTAAATATTTGCATTTTCTCAAGATGTGTTAAAGCAAAATTAATGTGACTGTTATGTTTCTGACACCACAGTCACTTAAAACACCTCAGTGTGTTCTGATTTTTAGGACACAGGCTGTTTAACAATGGAAATACTTAACATGTTTTTAGTGACTGTGGTGTTTAAACATGACCGGACGAAGGATTTTGAGCTGTTTGGACATTCAAAGGGTTTTTGTTTAATATGCCAGGAAAAAAGCACTAAGCAGTTTTGTTAAGGTGGAAAATAAAACAAAACCTTTCCTGACCACTGACTTTTAACTGATTAAAGGTGAAAATTGACCTTTTTTTTTACGGCGGCCAAAATTACTATAGCCCGTTCCTGGAGATCGCCGGTGATATTGATGGAGCTACTTAAGGCTAAGCTGACCTGGATCATGATCAACGAGAGGATGGTGGCCATCCTCCAAGATAAAATGCATCTCTTTGAGAAGACTTGAGATATCTGGATGAGATATTTGGCGGGCTCCCCGTAAATTGAGAGCAGTCGACTCTCTGGAGCTATCTGGACCCCTCTCTTGCGGACCTGGACACCAACCTCTTACCGCTTCTGTCCCTTACTCCTTCCTTCCCGTTCCCCACCTATTCTTTTTTCCTCTTTTCTTTACTCCCCTCTCCTTCCTACACGTACTCTCCTTCTTTCTACTGCTCTGGAATTCTGCAAACGTGGTCCTCCTTGGATCATTATGGACCTGCCAGTGCCGCCTAAAGCGGCTCTTACACTGTAATTTGCCATGTCGGTTGCCTTGGTATACCAGTGCAGAGGATTCGGCTTTCCGGGGCCGGTGGTGTTGCGGTGGACTGGGATTTGGGCGACCACTCTCCTCCTTGGGGCGCAGTGTGTTCCCCTGGGGGCGCCGGAGGGGGGGGGCGGGCCCGGGCCTGGTTGGCGTCGCCCCGGTCCAGGGAACAACCGGAAGGGTGTTCTCTAGCCTTGTATGCCATTGCCTTGCGCTCCTTAAGGGGCTATGTAGACTGTTCAACATTGTTCTGTGTTATCTTTCATTGCAGATGTTAACTCTATTCTTGTGTATTTTTCTTTGCACATATAACTAATAAAAATGTATTGAAATCTAAAGGTGAAAATTGGGGTAGATCAGTATTTTGACTTGATTTGTGACTTGACCAAAATAAATGACTTGACTTGACTTGCTTGACTTCTAGCAGGGACTCGACTTGCTTGCTTTTCGCCACAGTAACTTGGGACTTGCTTGAGACTTGAAGGTTAAGACTTGAGACTTGCTTGTGATTTGCACATGTGTGACTTACTCCCATGTCTGAGATATATATATATATATATATATATATATATATATATATACACTGCTCAAAAAAATTAAATGAACACTTTAAAAAACCATCAGATCTCAATAGGGAAAAATATCATGCTGGATATTTATACTGATATGGACTAGGTAATGTGTTAGGAATTAAATGATGCCACATCGTTTGATGGAAATTAAAACTATCACCCTACAGAGGGCTGAATTCAAGGACACCCCGAAAATCAAAGTGAAAAAATAATGCAGAAGGCTAGTCCATTTTGCTGAAATTTCTTTACAGTAACTCAAAATGGTACTCAGTAGTTATGGTCCCCATGTGCTTGTATGCATGCCTGACAGCATCGGGCATGCTCCTAATGAGACCACAGATGGTCTCCTGGGGTATTACCCCCCAGATCTGGACCAAGGCATCACTAAGCTCCTGAACAGGCTGAGGAACAACCTAGTGGCGTCGGATGGACCAAAACATAATGTCCCAGAGGTGTTCTATTGGATTTAGGTCAGGCGAGCGTGGGGGCCATTCAATGGTATAAATTCCTTTATCCTCCAGGAACTGGCTGCATACTGCTACATGAGGTCGGGCATTGTCATGCACCAGGAGAAACCCAGGACCCAGTGTAGGGTCTGACAATGGGTCCAAGGATTTCATCCTGATACCTAATGGCAGTTAGGGTGCCAGTGTCTAGGCTGTAGAGGTCTGTGCATCCCTCTATGGATATGCCTCCCCAGACCATCACTGACCCACCACCTAACTGGTCATGCTGAACAATGTTACAGGCAGCATAATGTTCTCCATGGCTTCTCCAGACCAGAGTCTCCAGACTCTCATCTATAAAAAGCACAGGGCGCCATTGGTGGACCTGCCAATTCTGGTGCTCAATGGCAAATGCCAGTCAAGCTCCAGGGTGCCAGGCAGTGAGCACAGGGCCCACTAGAGGACATCAGGCCCTCAGGCCACCCTCATGAAGTCTGTTTCTGATTGTTTTGTCAGAGACATTTACAACAGTGGCCTGCTGGAAGTCATTTTGTAGGGCTCTGGCAGTGCTCATCCTGTTCCTCCTTGCACAAAGGAGGAGATACCGGTCCTGCTGATGGGTTAAGGACCTTCTTTGGCCCTGTACAGCTCTCCTAGAATAACTGCCTGTCTCCTGGAATCTCCTC
Source organism: Pelophylax lessonae (assembly GCF_965119305.1). NCBI lineage: Eukaryota > Metazoa > Chordata > Amphibia > Anura > Ranidae > Pelophylax > Pelophylax lessonae. The sequence continues at coordinate 510,260,293 of NC_138771.1, read as the reverse complement.
CATGTTTTTAAGACTGTGCTGGGAGACACAGCAAACCTTCTGATAATGGAACGTATTGATGTGCAATCCTGGAGAAGTTGTACTGCGTTTGCAACCTCTATACAGTCCAGGTATTGCCTCATGCTACCAGTAGTGACACTGACCCTAGCCAAATGTAAAACTAGTGAAAAACAATCAAAAAAGATGAGTAGGGAAAAATGTCATTGGCCTCCACCTGTAAAACCATTCCTGTTGTGGGGGTCATCTCATTGTTGCCCATCTAGTGTACCTGTTGTTAATTTCATTAACACCAAAGCAGCTAAAACTGATTAACAACCCCCTCTGCTACTTAAATGACCAGATCAATACCCCAGGAGTTTAATTGACTTGATGCTATACTCTGATTTAAAAGTGTTCCTTTAATTTTTCTGAGCAGTGTATATATATGTTTATATAATCAGTCCCTGTAAGTGGGGGATGATTTTTATGTGTTGCTTTCAGCGTGTGATGAAGACCGATCAAAACATTGCTCAGGGTGATGCAGTAAAGTTCAGAGAAGTTTAATTGCTGACTTATGCAACATCAAAAAAAATGTCCTTGTCTGAGTCTTCCTCTGTAATTGTACAGAAGTAGAGCAATAGATATTTCTGGGTTCCAACAGCCATTAACGCATTGCCTCTATGTGTTATTGCAGTTTTAAGGAGATCTTTTTCCATGCATAAAACATCAAAGAAGAGTTGTTTGGTTGGCCACAAGTTAAGAAATGTGAAGAACTTTGATGACAATTTAAAGCTAAACTCAGAGGAAACAGCTTAAATGAACAGTCAAATTACATATATGTGACCTGTTACCCACACCCTAGGAGAAAGGTTTACTGCTTAAACCTAAGATTATCAACAGAGATGCCTACAAATATATCTAAACCCCTGTAAAGACTGCTGGGAAATGGAGTGAACCAGTTACATGAGCAGAGACATAAGGATTCTGTGGCCACCACTCAGTACCAGGGCAGGGTTATCCAGGGCCCAGGATAAAGATGTAGAATTGCGCCCCCCTCCCACACTATTAATACATGCTGTAGAATAGGTGTACCACTCTGCGTCCATTTTTTGCCCATCTGCTGCACTCCACCCAGGGCAACTTTCTGACTTCTCTACTACTCTGATCTGCATACTTATTCCAAGTCCCTGACTTAAAGTAGCGGTGACCCCATCACTGTGCTGTATATAGCCTGTGCAGTGAGCAGTACTGTGGGTGGAGCTCAGAAGGCCCACCCACTACAGGCTGCCTGCAGAAAACTACAGGAGGGGGCGGGGATAAGACCAGTCACCCTGCACAAGACGAGAGCAGTAGTGACAAGTCATTATTTCAGGACACTCCCAGGAAAAGTGGGGGAGGAGTTTTATGCTGGATTACTGCATATCTAAAATAAATACACCAAGATTCAACTTAGAATATACATGGCTCTTGTATTTAGAAAATCTTTGTTTAGTCTGGTTACTGGTTGAATTCAGGTGAGCAATTGACTAAATCTAGTTAACCAGAGAACCAGCTTAATTTTGGACATCATACACAGCCCAGTCATTGGTTTAGGGGTCTTGACCCAAGCTCTGGCCAGGCAGGGACCAGGCAATGGGTAGTGCAGACCTCCCATAGGGGGAAATAATGAGCTCTGCCAAATATGGGAAGCTTTTACGGAACCACTTAGTAAGTTTTGACCGCTTCTTTGAAAATCTTATTGCGACTTAAGATGTTCTTTTGTCTTTTTTACAAATGTTCTGTCTGCAGCTCCAGAAACAGCTGTCTGAGCTGGATGAGGATGACTTGTGCTATGAGTTCAGGCGAGAGAGATTCACAGTCCACCGCACTCACCTCTACTTTCTGCATTATGAATACGAGCCAACCCCGGACAACACAGATGTTACATTGGTGGCCCAGCTTTCCATGGACAGGTCAGTATTAGTCTCAGCTGCATAGGGACCTTAGAGAGCTGGGGGAGGAGAAGCAGCAGCCCACTAACTGTCCCAGTGAATGGCTGTATAGATTTAAAAAAAAACATTATAAATACCTTTTTGCTCTCTTTTTTACAAGTGATCACATTCCCTCTGTTCTCAGCTGCAGCTGGGGGAGGAGAAGTAGCAGCACACTGAGCTTTACAGTGAGTGGCTTGCAGGGGGGGAGGGTGTGTCAGGACAAGTCTGATCATTGGATAACAGTACCCTGAGTTCCAAACAGCCCAGAAAACTGACTGCAGTGTGCTCTCCTGCTTTGTGTGGTCAGTTTTTAATAGGAAAGCAGAGGAACTGGCAGGAACACTAGGCATTTCGCACAAAGGAAGCAGTACAAAGAGCAGGATAAATTTTCATATAAGTACATGGTACAGCAGGGAAATATCAGGAATATGAAATTTTGGGTTGACATACTTTTTTTTTTGTTGGGAGCTAAAAAAAGAAAAATTAAAAATATAGATTTTTTTGATCAGGTAAATTAATAATAAAGCATATTAATATGTTGTATTCTCTCATTGAGCCTACAAGTGGGGTTGTAAGCTCTTTTTTTGCCTTTTTCAGGCTCTCACTTTGCTGTAAAGTCTGTTGTTACAGACCTCAAGAGCACAATCTGAAATGTACACAAGTTAATGACTCATTCTAGTGATTCCTTCCTTATCAGTTCCCTACAAGATTCCATTTAGACAAACCACAGCCCTAAAGCAAGCAGCACCTACCGTGCTATTCATTCTTTATCGTGTGTTACAATCATCTTTTTGTTAATCAAAGATATCATATCAGAAAAAGCCCAATTGAAGACACAGAAATACGTAGATATTCATTCACAGACATTACAATAATGCCTAGTACACACAATAAGAAAATGAGTACTCATAATGAGTTCAATACTCATGGAACACACGAGTCACAATAATCTGATCATTAGTACACAGCTTTTAAGACCTGATTACAGCAGTTCATGCAAAAATATCTGAAGGAACAAGCATGAAAATTTTTCTGGTACGATAACAGAATTAACTATTTTCCTGTAATTAGTATAATATTTGTATGAAAAAGAATTGTGTGGCCAAGACCACGCATACTCAGAAAGGAAAACATACATTACAGTACAATACAATACATTACATCACTTCCAAAGTTGTATTCTGACTTGCGAGAATTTACGTAACATTAGTAACCTATTGATTTTCGGTAGGAGACTAGCATGAAAAAAAAAAAATAAATGGACGCTCATTCGTCCAATATTCTTATGGTGTGTAATAGGCATACAATCTTTTTTTTTTTTTTTTTTTTATAGTCTAATCTTCACTCGCCGGTTACATCAGATGTGCAGGGTTTCTGAATACAACTGTGCAGTCCAGTAGACACTAAATCGATCCAGTGCATTCTGTATTCTGTATTCCATAACAGACCTGGTCATATATGGGCCTTCTCCTCCTTTGCAGTACAAGTCTGTGTGAGGTCCCTTATACTGAGGGGTGTGGATCTGACAGCACAAAGCACTAGGGGGGGGGGCAAAAGGCACGATTTTCACGTATTTTAAGACATTTCCAAGCACTCACATTGGTCACAAATCATAACATTTGGAGGTGCATAAGACCCCGTTCAGACTGCGGCAACACGACTTGGTGGGGCGACCTGTGTGCACCGCGACCTCAGCGCGACTTGCTTGTACTTCATATAATTGAAGTCAATGCAAGTCGCCTCCAGGTCCCCCCAAAGTAGTACAGGACCCTTTTTCTAAGTCGGAGCGACTTGTGTCGCTCCTATTAGAACAGGTCCTGTACTATTCAATGGCGGGTGACCGACCGCAACTTGCCAGGCGACCAAGTCGCCTGACAAGTCGCGCTAGTGTGAATGGAGTCTAACTGTAAAAAGATAAACGTATGAAGCTTAAGTTATGTGTAAATAAACTTAAAAAAAAAAACAACTAAACTAAAGTTGACCCTAAAATATTAAAGTTTCTTTAGGCGCTCCATATGACTGCTGCCCCAGTTACAGCTCAACAGGTCTAAACAAGGAAAGAAAAGGTTCTGCTCTCCGGATGTAATACATTCTGCCTATGTTCTATGTGTCAGAAACATTGCTGTGAATCCCTATGATTTCTTAAAGGGTTGGATATGCAAAAAAACATTTTTCAGGGAGTCAGCTCCTAGAAGGGCTTCCCATTGTAGTTTGTCCCATTATATTCTGTCTTATCTCAAATATTGTTGTCAGGAAGTATGTTAGAACTATAGAACACCAGTCTGTTGTATTTTTTTTGTTTAAAAAAAATATTTATTTAACATTTTAAGCATTCACAGAAAAAAATAAGAACAGTGAAAACATTATCGGTCAAAAAGACATACATGCATGACCTGACGTGAGCAAATTCTGTCCTATCCATTAGTCTCCAGTAAGTAAGATAGGGCCCAAAGTAAATAATTCCAGAAGAGGGACCACAAAGGCCTCCTGAACAAAGTTGGCCTTATATTTTGTTATACAATACAATATCTTATTATACAATACAATTGTATAAAGAATAACAGCAGTGGAGATGGGAAAAGGAGATGGACAGAGGGAAAAAAAGGGGGGGGGGGGTGCCTGGGGGTATATAGGTCTCCTCTGCCTCCTACTATCAAACATTCTGGTAAAACATTCAGATGTGTATTGGCTACGTAACATCAAAATATAAAGATATCAAGCTGTTAAACTATTAACTCCAGGTAATACAAAGTTGATTTAAATAACAAAACAGGCCCATGTTTTAGTAAAGGAATTTTGCGTGTCACATATGCAAGATGTCAAATCCTCCATAAGTTAGAAATGGTCAACCCATCGCATTGAAGCCATTGTCAATTTTTTTAGGATATTTGCCTACTTCCAAAATGCAGGTATCAAAGCTTTTGTGGCATTTAATAGGTATAGTGTAATAGATCATTTATATCGGCCTATCGGTTCATCTGTGCTGTGAAACATTGGGGCTGATTTACTAAAGGCAAATAGACTGTGCAGTTGCACCCTGCAAGTGCAGTTGCTCCACAGCAATAAATGCTGGCACATGATTGGATGATGGAAGTCAGTAGAGCTTCCCCTCATTTACTAAGCTCTGGCGCAAGTGCAATTGCAGAGTGCAACTGCACTTGCAAAAGTGCACAGTCTATCTGCCTTTAGTAAATCAACCTAAATATGTACCAGGGATCTCGAAGGACTCTATTTTTTCAATAACAGGGAAAACCCCATTGCAATAGCCATAAATAACTGGGCAATGCCACCATGTATGGGAATGCATGGCAATTTCCTCACAACCTCTCCAACATAATGGCAAGGTATCAGGGAATATTGTGTTGTTTAATTTAGCTTGGAAGTTGTGCAAATCTGATAGAAGTTTGTAATTAACTGTTTTAGAGGAGATTGAGGAAACCTAAGATGTGTAATATAGTTGATTTTTGATCATCAGAGATTGAAGCAGTAGGTATTTTTCCCACTGTGACAGGAATCCAGGGTATGAGGACTGAGATAACATTTGCAGAGCTTTATTGGTTTGTGAGAGACTTCTCGAAGTTTGTTCTTTTTAGGCAAAAAATACTTTAATGGGAGTTTAATCTCTGGAGGAGCAGATGGATTTTGGAAGTGAGCGGACAAACTGAGCCAGTTGGATATGTCTCCATCTGTCAAGATAATAAATGTAGCCAGAATCCATAATCTTTTCCAGAAGAGTTATGCGAGAGTTCCCAGTGACGTGGTATAGTAGGAGTGTATAGTCAGGTGACCAAGAGTGGAAATGTCCATCCAGCACCCCGGGAAGTAAGTACGAAATCTCAAGTACAGGCATTGATAGAGAGTTGTGAGACCACGCCATGCAGGTATGTATAGAGTCCCAGAGCATCATAGTTGAGCTGTTTAGAGGGGATGCCTGCATTGATAATTATCGGTGTGTTTTTGGAATCCAGGGAAGTATACTTAGATCTGAGTCACTGAGCTTGTGTTCAGGGTTGACCCATGGGGGGAGATTTACTAAAATTGGAGCATGAAAAATGTGGTGCAGCTCTGCATAGAAACCAATCAGCTTCCAGGTTTTATTGTCAAAGCTTAATTGAACAAGCTGAAGTTTAGAAGCTCATTGGCTACCATGCACAGCTGCACCAGATTCTGAGTGCTCTAGTTATAGTTAATCTCCCCCATGGTTTGGAATGAGAGGCAAATTTCCAGTCTAACATTTTTGACAGATCCACGGACTGATAATAGCATTTAAAGTGGGGAAGAAAGAAACCGCCATGTACCTTAGGCCTAGATAGTACCTCACGGTAGATTCTTGCTTTTGTGTGATTCCAAATGTATCTTGATACTAGGGACTGCAGAGTACTGAAAAATCCCAGGGGTACTTCCAGTGGGATCATACCTCTCTGATATGTTGCAAAGAAGAAGTGAGGGGAGTTCTATAGTGCTAACATTCCTCCTGTGCTAGGGTGACAGTGCTGCTGCTCCAAAGTTATGGTACCGTAAATATTGTCACCCTAGGACAGGCAGTGTGTTAGTGGCAGCATGACCCGGTGAAAATAAAGGCATAAATGAATGTATAAAGAAAATGAAAGCAGCCACTACATCTAAGAACTGCTAAGCTTCAATAAATTAAAGTTTTGTTCTTCAGTTTAGATACAGTCTAACTGCCCAATATATTTTAACTCTTTCTATCATCTATCTTTGCAGACTTCAAATGTTGGAAGCCATCTGCAAACACTGGGAGGGCCCCATCAGCCTGGCTCTGTACCTCTCAGACGCAGAGGCCCAGCAGTTCCTCCGCTACGCGCAGGGCTCCGAGGTGCTGCTCAACCGGCGAAATGTGGGCTACCATATTGTGTACAAGGAGGGACAGTTCTATCCAGTCAACCTGTTGCGGAACGTAGCCATGAAACATGTCAGCACTCCGTACATGTTCCTGTCAGACATAGACTTTCTACCAATGTACGGACTCTACGAGAGCCTCAGGTAACAGACTCAATGCACCAACAGTCTGCATGTTACTCAGTAGCCAGCAGGGGATAAAGTATCTGTAAAGTATCTGTGGACACAAGCTTTTGGTATTCATTTTGCATGTTCTGCATAGCATAGCCCTTAGCTCTCTGACTCCTGCATCTTTAGAGTGGACCAGTGCTCAGATGATTCCATACAACACTGTGAACAGTCTTCCTCATATAAACTAAATAGACCCTGTCACTTTGCCCTTTTACCCTGCATAAACCCCAGGTTGCAGTTTTAGGTACAGACCTCATACAGCCCTTTGCCCAGGTTGCAGTTCTGGGTATGGATCTCACGCAGCCTTCTGCTTAGGTTGTAGGTCTGGGTATGGACAGCGATTTCAGCGAAGTTCCAGTTCTCAGCATGGGTTTCATACAGCTCTCTGCTTCGGTTGCTGTTAGGGTATTGACCTCATTCAGCCTTCTGTCCAGTTTGCATTTGTAGCTGTTGCCCTCACACAGCCCTGTTTTCTGAGGGCAAGCTACAAAGCAGTATGTGATTGCAGCAGTTAGGGCATGGATGATTCTCCGAGCAGAAGAATCTGTTTATTTCTTGCATTTCAGTTCCTTCTTAGAAATTCAAAGAAAAAAGCAGTAATGTAGAATAGCTTGCAAGAGGATGATTTGGGACTTTGTAGGCAGAAAAAAAATGAGTGTAATAACGTATTAGTGAAGGATTATCCTGGAAATTGATGTTTTCCACTTGCAGTAATTTGTCTGTAAACACATATTGAAATCACAGTTAGAGCAGACAAAACACATCCTCGCAATATTGTCTCGGGCCAGTCCTACGCTATTCAGCACAGTTTGTCCTTGATCTTCACCCCTTTGGGAAAATATAATTATATAACTATGTGTCTAGCACAAGTAAACTGTATGTCAATATTGTGCCTTCTGTTAACCCAGAGTGCCCACTTGTGGTATAGACTTGAACTGCGTGTCTCCAGTGAATCACAGTTTATTTTTAGTAATTTCTTTCTTCACATTCTGTCTTTAGTCATAGTCTATATGGTATAGATGATGGCACACTTCTTGGTTGAAATCTGAATGGGGCAAGCGGGGGTTGGGTCATTATAGCTGATGGCTGCCAGCCAGAGAAGCTGTCACATTTAGCAATGGTAGTTTTATTGCTTTTAAATGTACCACTTACCACTGCCACTGGAGGTTTGACTGTAGTTTGTCCATTTGTAAAACCTCTGACCAAGCAAAACGTATTATATTAAGCATTATAAAACTTCAAAAAACTTTATGATGTGAGAGACGGATCTAATCCACTGGTATCTAAAGTGCAATTAGATAAAAGTAATGACAAAAGTTGGGTTGCATCATGTCTAAAAGCTTCTTGTGCTGCATATTAACCTTTTTTTTCAACACTCATTGCAGGAAATCCATTGTGCAGCTAGATATGGCGAACACCAAGAAAGCGTTAATCATCCCAGCCTTTGAAACTCTGCGCTACCGGCTCTCATTCCCTAAGTCTAAAGCAGAACTGTTGTCCATGCTGGATATGGGGACTCTATTCACCTTTAGGTTAGTATTTGACTCTGAAAAGATTTTCCAACAAAAAGAGATACTTAAAGTGCTCCGCTTTGTCGCTTTTACTTACAGGTAAGCTTATAATAAAGCTTACCTGTAGGTAAAATGAATATCTCCTAAACGTGCACCATTTAGGAGATATTCACATGTTTTGCTGCCAGTGACATCGCTGGTGCATGCGCACTGCGCTGTGAATTGAGAATACAGTGAATGTGTCGTCAATCCAGAGCTCTGTGCTGCGGGCCGTGACTCCCGTGCGCATTCGTGAGAGTGACATCATTGTGGTTTGGCCATTCAAACGGCCAGACCCCGCAAACCCAGAGGGAAGACCGTGTGAAGATTGAAGCCCTTTCTACGGGCAGAAAAGTCTTTTACAATTTTCTAGTATGCGACGCCATTAACTTGCAGGGGGGCCTTTTTTTTTTTACTTTACTACTGCTTTAAGTTCCACAATACTTAGTCTAAAAGAGAGAATGTTCAGCAATATACGGCTTTAAGTTATTCAACTTTAAGGGGGGCCTAAAGACTTTGTCAGGCCTGAACTGTTATCTGAAATCGTTCTTGCTAGGACCAAGTAGTTGTTAAGGGAGGTGCTGCCATAGATACACCTATAACTGAACAAGCTTCTGTGGCAGCACTTATTCTTAAGTTCTCCTTTGTTCATCTTTGGGAACATTTTATATACTTTACCTGTTTTTAGGGTGGGGCATGTCACATATCCCCACTACTGCAGCTGCTGCCCGCTCCACTGCCTCTAGTGACAGCAAGCAGGGGATCTTCTCCCACCACTTGCTGTCACTATTTTAAAAAATAGTGCCCACCCGGCCAGGTCATTCATTTACAGCTTCCAGCTTGCAGTTCTCAATGAACTACCATGGCGCTGTTAAGTACTCTGGTAGTTTATTGTCTCTTCCTGTTAGTGTGTATCTGCCTGCCCGTAGGAGGTACGAGCAGACAGATACACTGACAAGTCTGCAGGAGTGCTGCATGGCACCTGCAATCTACTGATCGCAGGTGCAATGCTTTGCAGGCTCCAAGTAAATAAAAAATAAATGCACATTGTTTTACCTTTAAAAATAGTACATTTATTTTTTTTTTTTAAAAGGTGAACTTATCCTTTAACAAGCAAGCCATCTAAGCTTGGCTAACTTTGCCCTTCTTTGGAGGTTAATGACCTGAGAAATATTTAAAGGAATATTCCTCCTAAAACAAATTGTTTAGCTAGTTAAGTACCTTCTGGTTTCTTATTACTGTTGAAGATATCAGTTTATTTGATGACAGATTTAATTGCTGATTACTTATATCCCCATCTCTTTCTCATGACCATAACATAAATATCCCTCTCTAATAACTGGTTTACCAAAGCTTTTGTTTTTTCTTTATTATATCAGGCAAAAATTGTATCATCATTTACGTTTGTACTTGCCACACCCGTTGGCTTGAACTGGGAACATTGGTGGGGAGGTACACTTTATGGCCAAATGTTCATGGACACTTGACTATCACACCTATATGAGCTTGGACATTCCATTCCAAAATCAAGAACATTAATATGAAGTTGCCCACCCCCCATGCCCATCATGTGGCTATAACAGCCCCCATTCTTCTAGGAAAGCTTTCTACACGATTTTGAAGTGTATGTGTGGAAAAGTGTGCCCTGTTAGCCAAAAGCGCATTTGGGAGGTTAGGTATTGATGTTGGATGAGAAAATCTGGCTTATCATCGACATTCCAATGAAACCCAATAGAGTTGCATAGGTTTGAAGTCAGGGCTTTGTGTAGGCCACTCAAGTTCCTCCACACCAAGCCTGTCAAACTACTTTTATGAACCTGGCTTTGTGCACCTGAACTCAATAATTTGGGAGAGGATACACATGCTTTTGGACATTAAGCATATTTTGAATGTTATTCTAACCATAACTGATATTTCAGTTTTTGGTAGATGCTGGAGGGTTAAACCATCTGACAGTCAGGTTTGTATACCTGCTGTTTCCATTATAAAAGGCCCTCGTCATCATTGATGGATTTTTTTCTTATTTCCTATTATAGCAAATTTAGGAGGTTTGGAACACCCAAAGGTGGGTGGGTGTCTGGGAGAAATAAAAAAACAGAATGTGTACAAATTAGCCAGCAATCCCATAAAACTGAAATATCAAATTATTAAGATTGGCACCTTCACTATGGTCCTCTGGTCTTATGGACAGGGACAAAAAAACTGCTGCAGAAGAGTATTGCCTCTGAAGTTTAAAAGATAAATAAGTTGTGGGTGGAGGTGGCCTTTAAGTGATTTATTTATTTTTTATAATTTTTATATGAAGTGGCACAAAGCTAAATATGGCCAAAAACGAAGCCATGCTGTCATGCCGATTAGGAAACTTGCATAAAGTACTAAGACTTCAGCTGTGTCTTTGAGTGACAGTGCTAAAAGATGTTTGCCTAAGGAAAATATCTGGGACTTTACATATTTGCAGCAGATGCTGTCATTTATTCCTGGCTCTGAATAAACGTTTCTCAAGCTTTGCTTCCAAAACATCTTCCCCTTTCTCAGGCTACAGCCCAGAAGGCACAAACTGTTACGTTGTATGTCACAAATCTCGATCCCTCCTGATGCTATCGGGTCGAAGTGTGTCCAGTGAATGTCTCTGTTGCATGGGCTACAGCTGGTAAGCCTGGCGCTGTGTGTAATTAGCAGAGGTCTCTACAGGGCATGGCGGGAAGAGGTGACAGAGTTACAATTTACTTCCTAGACCTTGATGTACAGCCAGGTTCTTAGCACAACTCAGCAAGATGCTGTTGTCAAAATCTGATACAAATTAAAGCCTAGCTGCTTCCCTCCAACATCTGGCAAAAGTCTTAGAGAATATTACAGAGGAAAAAAGCAGAGGCTGCATGACTTCAATTTGTATTTCCATCAGTGGAACAAAAACAGAAAGTGCCTGAATTATTTAAAACAAATGATTAGTCTGCCCATAACTATTAAGTCACTTTGGGGTTGGTGTCAGCATATTGTTATTTGGTGATTGCTTTTTAATCCCAAGATTTTTATTGGGTAGATCCACTGTACTTGGACAAAAGTAGTTATCCTTTCAAATTAGGTGTTTTCCAGTTAAGGGTACTCTTAATGCTACAGCCTACAAAGACTTTTCAAACAATTGTGTGCTTCTAACCTTGGGGAAACAGTTTGGGGAAGACCTATATCCATTTCCACCATGACTGTGCCCCTGTGCACAAAGCCAACTTCAAAAACACATGAGTTGATGATTCTGGTGTGAAGGATTTCAAGTGTCATGCACAAAGTCTGGTCCTCAACCCTAATGAACACTTTTTGGATGAACTGGAGTGCTGTTGGCAAACCAAGTCTTTTCATCCAATATAAAAGTACCTGAACTAAATGCTTCTTTGAATGAATGGACACAAATTATTACAGACACACTCCAAAACCTTGTGGAAAGCCCATTCCAGAAAAATTGGAAGCCATTATAGCTACAAAGGGAAGCCAACTTCTTATTGTCCATGGTTTAGAAATGGGATGTCCAACAAACTCATAAAGGGTACAATGGTCAGGCCCATCACTACCATGGCTACGACCAACAGATCATATATGGTAGAATGTTGGTACAGATTAGCTACACATACTTTGTCCCTCCAACCCAAACAAACGTTTAACCAATGTAGTGCCTGGAGGACCACCCCATGTCACAGGTAAATTTAACATTAGCCCAGTGTGGGGCTTTGAACCTCTTGCTCCTAATATTACAAAAGATGGGCTCTATCCCACAGGTACCATGTCTGGACCAAAGGCCACGCCCCCACTAACTTTGCCAAATGGCGGACTGCGACGACCCCTTACCGTGTGGAATGGGAAGCAGATTTTGAACCATATGTGGTCGTCAGGCGGAACTGCGCAGAGTATGACCGAAGATTTGTTGGGTTTGGGTGGAACAAAGTGGCTCATATTATGGAGCTGGATGCACAGGTAACACCAACCACTTTTTCTTGCTTTTGGGGGTGTTTTTATTACTTGTATCACTAAAAGTGACCGTGGAGTGGTTTTGAAGTGCTGAAAAATGCAATTTTCTTTTTAGTCGGCTGAAATTTGCAGCTGTAATTGTATAGCTGATTGTGCCAAAACAAGGACTGCACCCCCCCCTCCTCCTATTTTACATCCACTTTGTTTAGCAGACCTTACTATAATTCAAAAGGAGGCAGAGAATTTGAAAGCAAACAGGTACTGCCGTGCTCTCACTTTGGAAAAGAGAACAGAGCAAAGTTAAAGTTTGGAGGAGCAGGCAATGGAACAGATGAATATAACGTGCTAACAGAGTCGCTGTTGTGACTTCTTTCTCCAGGAAGAAGTCATGATTTATAGGTTTACAACTAATTATTCATATTCTGGTTGTTGGGTGTGCAAGGGGAACTTCTTTACATATATTTACACATATTTCAACTTTAAAGTGAACATGCGCTTTCCCCATGCAACTCCATCTGTCGAACCTTATCTTTACTTCCCTTAAACTAAGATCAGAAAACATACCAGGTGCTCCTATGTATCAGAAAAGAAGTGTCTCAATCCCCTCCTTGCATCATGACAGTGCTGGTGCTAGGTAATTGGTCATTCAGGAACACATTACAAGGGACAGCGAGTCCTCAGCCTTAAGGTCGCCCATAGATGGTTCGAAACTTGGCCGGTTCACCAGGAACTGGCTGAGATTTAAACCATGTATAGGCAGACTGGTTGTACCAAGTTGAATGATTGATCGATCAACTTGACTACAATCAACCTGCTGGATTTTACATATGATTATCTCTGGTATAGCCACTAGCAATAATCACGGCCTTCTCCTGGCGGGGACTGCTTGCTAGCGGCTATACCAGCCACTTGTGATAATCATATGTAAAATCAGGGAGGCCGATTGTACCCATCAATACAATGGCTCAGCGGAAGGGATTCAACACTGTCTGTGGTTTCAGGAAATACATTTGCTCTGTGTATGGCCTGCCTATGCTTCAGGCTGCAGGGGGTGAGAAAGGAAGGTGAACAAAAGCAGCAGGTGGAGCCACTATTAACGTGCACCTTCTACTTTGCTTTGCATGGAAAAAGCACAGGTTTGCTTTAAATATGGTGGACTTCAAATAAATTTGTTTTACTTAACAAAAAAAATAAATAAATAATGCATAGAATTTACAGTACAATGTGCACCTATAACTAAGTGGGTATTATATCAATATATGTATATACAGTATGTTGAATCATAAATATTATTTATGTAATGTTTCCATTGCTTTTCATTCAGCTCCTTTTTCGCTTCTCAACATTTATATTCCTCTGCTCAGTATAAACACCTAATTGGCTCCCAGTACTGTCTCTCCTTCCCTTAGGTCGGCCATAGACGGTCAAATCTCAGCCGGTTCAGCAGGAACCAGCCTAGATGCGAACTGTGTGTGGGCAGGCTGACTTTACCAAGTCGATCTATCGATCAATGTGGGTACAACCAGCCTGCCATATTTACTTGTGCTTATCGTTAGTGGCTGCTAAAGCCGCTAGCAATAATCACTGTCTTCCCCTGGCAGGGACAGCTTCCCCTGCACCCCGCCAGGAGAATACCATGTCTCGGCAGGAGGGATTCCCTTGTCAGCACCATCTATGGCCTGTCTTAGTGCTGATGTACAGAGGATTGAAAGATGTCATTACCAACTCAAAATCAAGTATTTACAGTAGCTGTATTTCTAAAGGAATTCATTATTTTGTTAATGAACATATAACTGCATTATTGTTTTCTTTCTTAATTCAACTTATGTTATTTGTAATCACCCCAATTTCTAAAGCTCTAGTCAATATTTTGACATGTAATAATAATGCTCTTTTATGCACTCACTGTAGGAATATGAATTTACAGTGCTGCCCAATGCCTACATGATCCATATGCCACATGCTCCAAGCTTCGATATCACCAAGTTCCGCTCCAACAAGCAATATAGAATCTGTTTGAAGACACTGAAGGAAGAGTTTCAGCAGGACATGTCCCGTCGTTATGGCTTCACAGCTCTCAAATACCTCACCGCTGAGAACAACAGCTAGTAAGACTGGGGAAGAGGAGATTATTTGTGCCTGATGTCTGCAATGAAGAACTGGAGGGCATTATGTCGGCCATGTTGGCTGGAGGTTGCCATTTTTAATTGAAACCCTGGATTGTTTATTTAGGGTTTCAAGAACCTTTAGGTTCTTTCCCTTCTCTCCCAGGTGAGATTATTGAAACAGAGTTTAGGCAGCTGCGAATCAGTGTGGAGCAACAACCTGTAGCTTGAGACGTTTGCATTTGCACAGGAGGATCTAGCAATCGAGGCTTATATTTTTTTGGTCTTCTAAGAATGAACTTGCAATGTCTCTCTTATTGTGAGAGTCACTCACAGGGCAGCCAACTTAACCTTCCATTAAATGTCAGAGGTTTCACATGGAGTAAGGATTAGAACCACGTTCTCAGACTTGGCTCAAGGAGACTAACCTCAAACACAGAAGGGACAGATGACGGATTTGGCCTGAAGATCTGCTGGGCAGCTTGTGCCAGTGTTGCCCCGTCTTTCAAAAATTTGGCCAAGCTCTCAGTTTCCATCAAATTGCCATAACAGCATCTGATCGCAGAGAGAAAATGAATTGTTTCTCATTTTCCTGCAGAGCTAAAGCAGACTGTGTTGGAGAGCAGTACAGCATTAAAGCTCAGGCAGCAAATGCTCTTTTGCTGCTGGCCTGCAGGTGGCCAAATCCGAAGGACTTCTTGTGTCTCTAATGCTTAATGCAAAAGACAAATAAATATATACATAATAGCAGTGTTCACCTTGTAAAGATCCAAAGGGCATTTCTTTCTATTTTTGTATTTTATTCACCCCCCTGTATAAAAGAATTAAAGACTTGCCTTGTTATCTATACACTAGCTATTGACGATAAGAGCTGACGCATGACCGCAGTGGCCGGACTGAATTTAGCCACCTGTGGGATCCCTCTGGAAAGTGAACATGATGCAGTGATTGCATAATTCAAGATGTTTCCAAAAGCTGGCATACCTGAAATCACCTTGGGAAACAAAGGAGGGCTAGCTTGATCCACCAGATAAAAAAACGTTTGCAGTGGGAAAAGCTGGCTACTCCTTGTCCTGCTGTCAGGTCTCTGTTTTTCTCTAATTAGAGATGGGACTGTAAGCAGGCCAGCAGTCACAGAACATTGATGAGGCTGGACATATGAGGCCATCGCCATCTATACTGTGACATGTTCACTTTCTGCTTGTGAAATTGTAACCCCTTCCCGTCCAGAAAGCCCAGAGTAACATTACTATGCAATGTTTTCCTGGAAACACAAGATTTATTTGGCTCAGTTGGATAGTAAAGAATGGAATGATTGGCATAAAGAATGGTTATCTATAAAGCCCCCCTCCCTCCCCCCAAAAAAAGTGAAAACGCAAACAAAATCTTGACCGCTGTAATGACTACTAGAGGTTACATCCCGCCCAAGAGCTGATTGATCGCCTTTCCCATTGTGAAGCTGGGAGGCTTAACCTAAAAGGACTTTACCACTGTTTTTTTATACTATTCAGTATTATTTGTCATGTTTACAAAGGGAACGTTAAGTCTAATGCACTAGTCAAGCCGGTGGGCTTCTTGTTGAAAAATGAAAGTCTGTGCTCAGAGGTAAGAAAACACACCATGTCCTCTTCTCACTCATTTGCAGCATCAGAAATAAATTGTGATACTTGTTTTCATTCAGTTTAGGTTCTTCATTACCTGTAATGTTATCAGGTTTGATGGTGTTCACTTTAGATCAAACAAGTGAGGTTCAATGAGATAAAAGTAAATAGTATTTTTTGATTTGATGTGATTTTTGAAAAAAACACTATATAATTAAAATATTTACAGAGTCAGTTCATGCAAACAGTTATTTGAATGTTCTCAGGTCTGCAAATCTGCGGTGCCCATTATGAGCGGTTCCTACCATCCCTGTGCTGAGTTACCAGTTCTGTACTCCTGCTGTGCCCATTATAAGGGGTTATCAAAAATTGAAAGGAAACAAGATGGACAAGGGGCCAACACAATGCAATAATCAAAAAAATATATACATTGTATTGTTACAACATCCAAAAAATCACATACCGTAGTTAAAAACATTAACACATACAATGTATACATATACTGTGGAACCTCCCTTAAAGCGGAGTTCCCGGGCAAAAAAAAATTTTTAAGCTAAAAATACCCCCGGGACAGTCAGGACTAATGTATTTAAGCAACGATAGCCTCTGAACTGTCCTCTGTTTCACTTACCTGTAAGAAGAAATACTTACCTTGAAAATGTCTTGTCAAGCGCTGCCATCTCAGGTGTGGGCAGCTGAAGCCGGAGCATCCCTCTTCGTGTCCTCTTCGGTGAAGTCACAGTACTAGAATGCTCTGCTCGTCACTTCCGGGGCAGGTGCATTATCCCTGAACAGCTTCTGCGTATGCCCAGAAGCTGTTCAGCAGGGAATGACGGGCCTGCACCGGAAGTGACGAGTGACACCGGTGCAGGCGCATTGACTCCAGGGATTGATGACGCTCATCTCCCAGGAGTCAATGCAAGGAATGGAACAAAAAAATAATTTTAATTATCCAATTCTTTTTCAGGTTTTTTACAGCAAGCGGGCGGTGCAAAGATAATTTTTAGGCTTTAATGCCTTCCATAGAGTAAATAACGCCAACCCATATAAAAAAAATTACCCTATATTCAGTTCACAAAAAGTAATGATAGGTAGGTGTCTTCCATGGGTAGGCAATCTCTCGACAAATAACTCAGCAAGTCAGAGAAGTCAAACTCCAGGCAAGGGAAGGCACAATTTGCTGGTCAAAAATATAAGTTGTCATACCCTGGGGGCAGGTATGGGAATAAAACAAGGCGGCAAGCAACTACACTGTTATTAGAAATAAATAAACATAATAATCAGACCAATGAACCAATATAAAAAAAAAAATATTTTGGCAAAGCCTCATTGGTCTCAATATTATGCGTAACTATATAACATGCAAATATGACAGCCTCCAACTGCATATATAATTGCATACAATATAAGAAATAAATATAATATAATATATACATATTATACAGTATTATACTAATAATTAAAGTGTAAGCACTTTACATTACCCTTAAAGTGTATGTAAAGGCATTTTTACAACTTGGATAGGGTGAGGAAGAGTTGGACCTTCTGTTAGGTTTTTATTGTTGTCTGTGTCCTTGCTGGGGAGATTCAGTCTTTATATTTCCTGTTGACCATTGTTACCGAGACAAAAAGTATTAAAATACAAAATTTTGAGTTGTCATCAAACCAAGAAATTATGGAAATCCCTACATTTGGGACACTTTGCATTACTTACTCCTGACCCCTGCACTGTGTATTACATAATATTACATACTATTGACCTCTGCACTCCGCATCACTTCTGACCCCTGTACTATGCCTCACATACTAAAGACCCCTAGATAATTTGCTCCTAACCCCTGCCCTCTGCATTACATACAACTGACTTCTGAAGCTCTCTAAACCTTCCTCACTTTTTAATGGGGCCTTTCTAGGATATCTCCTTCTTGCATCCTGGCAATCTCTGAACTCTTCAAAGTAGTTTAAGTAGATTTTCACCTCTCTAGGGTTGCCTACCCCTGATTTACAGTGTTCACTAAACCCACAACAGTAAAATCAGCCTGTATATGCAAGGAAGCATGCTTGTTATACTCACTGTGGAACCTAAGGGGTCAATCCTCTGCATTGTGTAAAAATGCTGTTTGATACTGTATGAACAGATCCCCCTCTTCTTGCATTGTCTCCAAATCATGTCTGGATACGACAGAGTTACTAGAGTCAGGCTGCACATGCTCAGTTTGGTGTGTATTGCTGGAGAGTTTATTCATTTTTAATTTTTTCATTGGAAGAGTGCATGTGATCAGCACTGTCCAGACAGAGGGTCAGGGGTCCTGCATCCTGATAAGACAGCCAGTGCAGTATGAAAACAACAAGCTTTACAAACTTTAACCAGGAACTGATAGAAGTCACAGGACTGCTAGATACTGCTAATGAGAAAAGGTATTTAGCAATTTATATTTACTAAAATAATTGCATTTCCATGTTCTATGTAGTGTGGAAGACCAGATATAGTGAATGCAGGCTCCTGGGTTTAGTAACGGTTTTTATATAGCATCCATTTTTTCACTCCAAACAGAAACAGAACATCTACACACTAGCATTTAACCCTTTGTTTTAGCACTTTGTTTGGAGCACAGATGCAAGCATTAAAAATTGGATTTAGTATTTTTTTTTTTTAAGCTACACATATCTGGGCAATGTAGGCCTAATTTACTAACATGTAAGTCAAGGTGAAGTATAACCCACTGGTCTTGAAATGAGAAGTTCTGTACCTTTCTAAAACAATCGGATGTATGAACTTAGTTTTCCTCACCTAATAAGTAAGACACTTTGTGCAATTGATGTATTTTGTTTTATTGAACAGTAGACCAAGGCTGAACAATCAACATCTACTGAGACAACTTTAAAGGCATTTACACTGTTTGAAGAAGATCTCTTACAATAATAATCGTGTCCTCTGATCCTAGGGCCTTTAAAGACATAAAGATTTTTTTTTTTTTTATGAAAAATAAATACAGTAAATTAAAAGTATATACTGTATATTCAAAAGTGATATTGGCATAAAAAAGAACAAAGGATACATACTTGATTCACTCCAGTCATGCGTACTGTTAAAGCAACTCTATTGCTAAAATCACACTGTCAAACAAACTGTCCCCTTAAAATATCAAGTAAATACTTACCTCTTTTGCTGCCCGCGCCAACAACTCCACTGTAATGAAGAGAAATAACTGCCTTAAAGCGTAACTCCACTTTTGTTGAGAAAAAGCATTCCCCTCTGGGTGATCTCCGTACATTGCAGGGATTTTAACAAACTTTGTTGCAGATCCCTACCTTTTGTTATTCTGAAGAAATCATTGTTTGTTCCTCTGTGCCTTTGTGCTGAGTGGATCAAATGGGAGTGGTTTCATATATATATCTTATCAGCTGTGGCAGCTGCAGGGCTCTAATGAGGAAATCTCCTGGGCCTGCATCCCTTTAGATATGTTTCTATTGGGAGTATCTCACCATAAATGACATTTTTGTTACAGGGGATGCCAGAAATCTGACTTGTTTCTTAGGTAGAATTCTGGGAAAATTGGTGAGCCAATGACACAAGCAGGAAATGATGTTTCTGGGGTGTGGTCAGTATACATTCTGTGTACAGAACACCTCCAGGTAGCCATATTGCATTGCATTTTCAGAAAATTACAACAGCTGCAGATTGAAAAGGAAAGGTACATTTTATTAACATTCAATTACAATAGGATTTGTGTCACAATTGTATACGCTATATTGTTTTTTCTTTATTTGCTGATTTTTTGTGGAGTGGAGTTACCCTTTAAGACAAATTCCTTCATCCCTATGGGATACAAAAGGGATGTAAGGGCAGCAGATCAAACCACTAAGTGCAGCAGGAACCAGGAAATCAACACTCCCAGAAGTGTTGAATCCTAAAAAAGTCTCCAGGCAGCAGTTTGTCTTCATAATAGTGCCATTTGGTGGCACAGGCAACAGGAGGTAAATATGTAATATACAGGAAATTGTTTTAATAGCAGTTTGGTTTTAGCGATTTAAAGTGCAGTCGGATATAAAAGTAACACCAATTAACCAGATTCAATAAAAAGTTATTTTAATGTAAAGCTAGCATAGATAGCTACTGACTTAAAGCCTAATGCCACGTTTGTTGAGAAGAAAACATTCCCCTCTGGGTGATCTTTGTACATTGCAAGGAGTATAGCAACTTCTGTTCCATATTCCTACCTTTTGTTATTCTGAAGAAATCCCTGTTTGTTCCTCTGTGCTGAGTGGGTCTAATGGGAGTGGTTTCATAATTATCAATCTGCTGTGCAGCTGCAGAACACTAATGAGGAAATCTGCTGGGCCTGCATCCCTTTAGACGTGTTTCTATTGTGAGTATCTTACCAAAAATGACATTTTTGTTCCAGGGGATGCCTGAAATCTGATTTGTATCTTAGGTAGACTTTAGGGAAAATTGGTGAGCCAATCACACAAGCAGGAAACAATGTTTCTGGGGTGTGGTCAGTACACATTCTCCAGGTAGCCATATTGCATTGCATTTTCAGAAAATTACAGCAGCTGCAGATTGAAAAGGAAAGGTCATTTTTAATAACGTTCAATTACAATAAGACTTGTACACACTATATTATTTTTTCTTTATTTGTTTTTTTTTTCCCCACGAAAGTGGAGTTACCCTTTACAGTTAAACTAAAGTCTCTTTTTTTTTTTGTTTGTTTAAAAATAACAAACATGTTATACTTACCTGCTCAGTGTAATGGTTTTGCACAGAGAAGCCCAGATCCTCCTCTTCTCTGGCACTCCTGGCCCCTCCCCCATGTCAAGTGCCCCCACAGCAAGCAGCTTGCTATGGGGGCACCTGATCTGAGCTGCTGCTCTCTGTGTATATTCAGACACAGAGCCGCAGCTCTGCCCCGCCCCCTCTGTCTCCTTATTGGACATTCCCCAGCCTTTGTGGCTCTTGTGCAACATCGCTGGATTGAGAAGGAGCTGAGTTAAGTATGAGGAGGGCTGCTGCACACAGAAGGCTTTTTATCTTAACGCATAGAATGCATTAAGATAAAAAAACTTTATGCCTTTAGAACCACTTTTATTATTGGTGTCCTGAAATTCTTTGCACAGAAGAGTGTGGAACAGGAGAGCAAGAGTCAGTCAAACACTGGAGGCTGGCCAAGAGGAGGATTGAGTAGACTGATGACCTCATAGGTGAGCCGCTGCTCCTTCCTTGTCCAACCATTGGCTGAAGTAGGGCTTTAATTATGTTTTATTGCTTATTTACAGGTTATTAACAGGACAGCCCTTGACTCTAAAACTGGCCATATATGGATCGGAATTTGTAAGGTTCAGCATTTGGATCCACGTTTGGCAGTTCCCATTCATGAGAAGTAATTTTATCAATCAACTTTTCATGCTTGTTTGAAAATCTCTGATCGATCAGCACATGCAGCCATCAGTGTATTCTGATGGCAGGAAAGTCCCACGGTGAGAACACAAAGACACAGAGTGGGAAGATTTCCCTTTTCACCTCGAATGTGTGGTTGGGCAAATCGGATCAGTTTTTTTCACTCCAGTTGACTGAACAAAAAAAAAATAAAACTGGATAATGCATGGCCAGCTATAGAATCGGAGAGCTATCCAAACTCAGTCAGGAGGTGAGAGACTTGTTGTGTTACCATCATGCGTTCAAGCAGCTGCCTGGACAGCCCTTGGACCTGGGAGTCAGAGCATTATCTAAACTCTAGGGCTGGGAGACATTTTGTTTTCACATCACAAGATCAGGAAGTTAACAGGACCTCCTTTGGTCCCGGAGTCAGAGCTGAGAGGTAGTTTTCAGAAGGCAAAGTGCCTCAGCATTGTAAGAACCAATCTCTCGTAAACCTGATTTCAATCATTTAAGATAAACTATTCATAATCTTGTAAGTGTTCAAGCCTTTGATGGAAGCAGCTCTTCTCCACCGTCAGGGCTTCATGCTATATATATATAGAGCAATGTCTTTGTCTCAGAGTCCTTAACAGGTTCTTTGCCTCAGCCAAAGGAGTTTGGTTCGGTTTGAATCAGAAGTTTCTGAGGATGTATTTAGCTATTTCTCTTTAAAGTGTATCTAAACCAAAAAAGCTAAAATTAAATGTATTGCATTTCATCTGTTCTTAGATGTGGTGGCTGTATTCACTTTCACATTTTTGGCTATGAACATTTTCAGCAAGTACAGAAAATACCAGTCGTTAAGTGTCATAAATGTAGTGTTTTTGTAGCTTCCTGTGAGCTGAACTGGACACAAAATCAATGTTATCTTCTTTTTTTTTTAATCCCATCAATTTACCATGTAATGGAAATTACAAAGGCAGACATTTTTAAAGTCCAGCCTGGGTCACAATCATGGCTACCCCCATAGATACAGTGGAGTAGAAAAGTGTAGATATAAAAAGACAGAAAGTTTGTTGTTTTTCCAGATCACCAGGTAAAATAAGCCTGGAAAAAAGAAAATTAGTAGTCACCACATCTAGGGAATGGCAAGCTGCAATATATCACATCTTTGTTTTTGGGTTTAGATTAAAAATACCTCCTATTGCTTGTGCATTGCCTGGGGCAATTCTGGCAGCTGTCTGAAAATGTTGAGAAGCATCAGGCATGTTGGCATTTGTCAGTGAACTTTACACTCCACTGCTGATGGCCTTCTCACTCATTCAATGTGTAAATATCTCACTGAATCTGTTTTTAATGCAGATTTTTTTTCTAGCAGTCAGAAGTCATTTCATCAATAGGAGTTTGTTCTGTAAGCGTGGCCCCAACCCTTTGGCAGATGAAACAGTAGATGGCACTTTTTTTGTCCACCTATATTTATGCATGCTGAATTGTCCCAGTTTTTTTGGGTAATTCTGTTAATGAAGCACAGTATACTGGGTTAACGAATTTTACGATTCTCCACACATCTGACAGTTGGGAACAGTTAGTCTAGCAAATCAAAAAATTGCCCATTCTCCTGGTTAGATAATTGCTATCAACTCCTTTGCAGTACTGATTGACAAGCTCTGCACTTATTGACATCCTCTTCGAGTTCATATATATATATGATATAACTATTGGTGGAACTAAAGTAGATCTACACCCATTCTCCTGATTCGATAATTGCTATTGACTCCTTTTGTAGTACTGATTGACATCTTCTTTGACTTCATATATATATATATATATATATATATATATATATATATATATATATATATATATATATGAACTATTGGTGGAACTAAAGTAGATCTACACCCTGCCATTTATTTTGCTTCACACTACTTAAAAAAAAAATGTTTTCATATTTTTTTTCATCCATTATTTCCATCTCATTGCTGCTGATTTCCTCTTACCTCTTCAAGTTACCCTATAACTGAAAGTGTCTGAACAAGGACTTGCATGGCAGGATCACCAGGGTTTGATTAAAGATTGAAACTGACTTTTGAAATTAGGATAACATGCTAAACCTTATATGAAAATGTAGAGATTGAGTTTATATCTATAATAAATACACAGCTGACTCTTATAAGTCTGTGAGCCTAGCAGAACTTTACCATAAAGGGGAGCAAACAGCAGTGATGGCACACATAGGTCTGTAAATCAGAGTGTCCAATCATAAATAGTGTTAGGCTATAGAAAATTAGAACACACCTGTACCTAAATGGCTGAACCTACACCTACTTTTTACTTTTTGGGGGGGGGGGGGGGGGGCAGGTACCATCATGTATTATTTTCCAATGCTGCATGGGTGAGAAGAGAGACACTGTGTGTTTTTATGAGTTTCTAAAGGTTGTGCATAAGTTAAAGGAAATTTGTTTATTTTCAGTTGTGCAATAAAATTGTGAAATAACTGTGTGTTTCCTGTTTATTTATTCCATGTTTATTTAGGCTTAAAGGGAACTCGTTATAGTAAACCTGGAAACACCGTATATGCAAATTTCAATGCCACACACACACACACACAACAATATATTTTGGAGAGCATCTGTGGGAATTTGTGCCCATTCAACCAAATAAAATCTGTGAAATCAGGTACTGATGCTGGATAAGAAGCCCTGGCTAACAATCGGTGTTCCAATTCACCCCAAAAGTGTTCAGTAGGGTTGAGGTCAGGGCTCTGCGCAGGCCATAAAAGTTCATCCACCCCGACCTCACCAAGGCATAGTTTTATGAAGCTGGATTTGTGAACAGTCATGCTGAAACAGAGGAGCTCCTTCCTGGAACTGTTGCCTCAAGGTTGGAAGTGAACAAATGTCTAAAATGTATTTGCATACAGTAGTATTAACCACTTGCCTACTTTGCACTTAAACCCCCTTCCCATCCAGACCAATTTTTAGCTTTCAGTGCTCTCACACTTTGAATGACAATTGCGCGGTCATGCAACACTCAACCCATATAAATTTTTCGTCCTTTTTTTCATAGAAATAGAGCTTTCTTTTGATGGTATTTATTCACCGCTGGGCTTTTTATTTTGTGTGCTATAAATGAAAAAATACCGCAAATTTAAAAAAAAAACATTTTTTTTTAGTTTCTGTTATAAAATTTTGCAAATTAGTAATTTTTCTTCATAAATTTTGGCCAAAATGTATACTTCTACGTATCTTTGGTAAAAATAACCCAAATAAGTGTACATTATTTGGTCTGCGTGAAAGTTAGAGAGTCTACAAGTTATGGTGCTAATCATTGAAAATTGATCACGCCTAATGTACTGACAGCCTATCTCACTTCTTGAGACCCTAACAAACCAGGAAAGTACAAATGACCCCTTTTTGGAAAGTAGACATTCCAAGGTATTTAATAAGAGGCATGGTGAGTTTTTTGAAGTTGTCATTTTTTCCCACAATTCTTTGTAAAATTAATTTTTTTTTTTTTTTTTTACAAAATTGTCATATTCAACAGGTTATTTCTCTCACATGGCATATGCATACTTACAACTACACCCCAAAACACATTCTGCTACTCCTCCTGAGTATGGCGATACCACATGTGTGAGACTTTTTTACAGCCAGGCCACATACAGAGGTCCAACATTGAAGTAGCACCTCCAGGCGTTCTCGGAGCATAAAATACACTTTTCATTTCTCAACCACCTATTACACTTTTGAAGGCCCTGGAGCACCAGCACAATGGAAAAGCCCACTAAATGACCCCATTTTGGAAAGCAAACACCCCAACGTATAATCTATGAGGCATAATGAGTCTTTTGAACAGGTCATTTTTTTCCAGAATCTTTCGGAAAATGTGGAAAAAAATGAAAACGCATTTTTTTTACACAAAGTTGTCAATTTATAAGATATTTCCAACACATAGCATGTACATAGCAAAAATGACACCCCAAAATACATTCTGCTACTCCTCCTGAGTATGGCGATACCACATGTGTGAGATTGTTTTACAGCCAGGCCACATACAGAAGTCCAACATTGAAGTAGCACCTCCAGGCGTTCTCGGAGCATAAAATACACTTTTCATTTCTCAACCACCTATTACACTTTTGAAGGCCCTGGAGCACCAGCACAATGAAAAAGCCCACTAAATGACCCCATTTTGGAAAGCAAACACCCCAACGTATAATCTATGAGGCATAATGAGTCTTTTAAACGTGTCATTTTTTTCCAGAATCTTTCGGAAAATGTGGAAAAAAAATGAAAACGCATTTTTTTTACACAAAGTTGTCCATTTATAAGATATTTCCAACACATAGCATGTACATAGCAAAAATGACCCCCCAAAATACATTCTGCTACTCCTCCTGAGTATGGCGATACCACATGTGTGAGACTTTTTTACAGCCAGGCCACATACAGAGGTCCAACATTGAAGTAGCACCTCCAGGCGTTCTCGGAGCATAAAATACACTTTTCATTTCTCAACCACCTATTACACTTTTGAAGGCCCTGGAGCACCAGCACAATGAAAAAGCCCACTAAATGACCCCATTTTGGAAAGCAAACACCCCAACGTATAATCTATGAGGCATAATGAGTCTTTTGAACGTGTCATTTTTTTCCAGAATCTTTCGGAAAATGTGGAAAAAAAATGAAAACGCATTTTTTTTACACAAAGTTGTCCATTTATAAGATATTTCCAACACATAGCATGTACATAGCAAAAATGACCCCCCAAAATACATTCTGCTACTCCTCCTGAGTATGGCGATACCACATGTGTGAGACTTTTTTACAGCCAGGCCACATACAGAGGTCCAACATTGAAGTAGCACCTCCAGGCGTTCTCGGAGCATAAAATACACTTTTCATTTCTCAACCACCTATTACACTTTTGAAGGCCCTGGAGCACCAGCACAATGAAAAAGCCCACTAAATGACCCCATTTTGGAAAGCAAACACCCCAACGTATATTCTATGAG
Organism: Pelophylax lessonae; assembly: GCF_965119305.1. Taxonomy (NCBI): domain Eukaryota; kingdom Metazoa; phylum Chordata; class Amphibia; order Anura; family Ranidae; genus Pelophylax; species Pelophylax lessonae. The sequence goes on along the minus strand of NC_138771.1, from coordinate 510,233,721 downwards.
GCATAATGAGTCTTTTGAACATGTCATTTTTTTCCAGAATCTTTCGGAAAATATGGAAAAAAAATGAAAACGCATTTTTTTTACACAAAGTTGTCCATTTATAAGATATTTCCAACACATAGCATGTACATAGCAAAAATGACCTCCCAAAATACATTCTGCTACTCCTCCTGAGTATGGCGATACCACATGTGTGAGACTTTTTTACAGCCAGGCCACATACAGAGGTCCAACATTGAAGTAGCACCTCCAGGCGTTCTCGGAGCATAAAATACACTTTTCATTTCTCAACCACCTATTACACTTTTGAAGGCCCTGGAGCACCAGCACAATGAAAAAGCCCACTAAATGACCCCATTTTGGAAAGCAAATACCCCAACGTATATTCTATGAGGCATAATGAGTCTTTTGAACATGTCATTTTTTTCCAGAATCTTTCGGGAAATGTGGAAAAAAAATGAAATGAAGTTGTCCATTTATAAGATATTTCCAACACATAGCATGTACATAGCAAAAATGACACCCCAAAATACATTCTGCTACTCCTCCTGAGTATGGAGATACCACATGTGTGAGACTTTTACGCAGTCAGGTCACATACAGAGGCCCAACATGCAAAGACACATAGCATGCACATACCATGAATTACCATGAATTACACCCCACAATACATTCTGCTGAGCAAAGGGTAAACAAAAGCTTACCTGTAGTTTTAGAAGCGCAGTTGTCCACAGGAGTTGAGTCCAGGCAGCAGGCAAGGACTTGGTCAGCAACAGTGCATGCAATTCTCCAGGCAAGGATACCAGTCCAGTGTCAGTGCATGCGGCAGGCAGAGGCATGATGGTAGTCCTGCAGGCAGAAGTAGGGCCTCTGTCGGGATAGAATGGGGACAGGGGTAGAGGCTTCTCCCACCCAAATCGCTTTGAAGCCTCCGGGATCCAGACCCTAATCTGAGAAGAAGAAAAACAAAAAAAATTGTTTTCTTCATCCAGAAAAACAATTCTGGTCCCCTCACATATGCGAGACCCCTGTGGTATGAATCCCACTACTTCAAGAGGCAGGCAAAAATCGTGGTCAAACAGTCCAGGGTCAGTTCCAGAGCAGGCAGAGGTAGGTACAAAATCAGCAGGCAAAGGCATGGTCAAATAACAGTCCAGGGTCAGTTCCAGATCAGGCAGAGGTATGAACAGAATCAGCAGGCAGAAGCATGGTCAAAAAACAGGCCAGGGTCAGTTCCGGAGCAGGCAGACATAGGTACAAAATCAGCAGGCAAAGGCGTCGTTGAATAACAGTCCAGGTTCATTTCAGGAGCATACAGTGGCATAAGGGGTGAAGGCGGAGCACTACGTTTACCATACTAATAATTTAGACAAGTATGGTAACGGCGGAAACAGTCGTCTACACAGAGGCCTGGTTGGGAAGGACACTGGGGACAATAATAGCGGGTGTCTTTTCGAATTCCTGCCTTGGTACACACCCTACATTTTTTCTGCCGTTTTTTGATCTCTTTGTGTGGGAGGGATTTTACTGGGAAAATGGCGTTCAGACAGTCTGCTTATTACGTCAGATCTAATGTTTTCTGGTGGGCCGTTTGGAAATATGAGGGTTGTGAAGATTTCCTCCAGGTAATAAAGGAAGGGTTGGGGGCTTTCGGTGGACTTGCGGTATAAAATGTAGGAATTGTATATGGCCAAATGAAAAATATAAATTGCTACTTTTTTGTACCAATGGTATGTACGTCTTGTGGGTAGATAGGGTTCCATCATTTGGTCATTGAAATCCACTCCCCCCATGAATAAGTTGTACTCATGTACACATGTTGGCTTTCGGACTGGGCCATTCCTTCGTCGGGATTCCACATAGTTGTCATTGTGGATCGAAGACAACATGTAGACGTCTCTTCTGTCCCTCCACTTCACAGCCAGAACTTCCTCATTTCTCAGACTCGCCGTCTCCCCTCTTCTCAGCTTGGTGTTTACTAGCCTTTGAGGAAAGCCTTTCCGTTTTTTTTTGGACCGTGCCACATGCAGGAGTCTTCTTTCTGTGAAGGTTTCGGAACAGGGGCAAACTGGTGTAGAAATTGTCTACACAGGTGGTAGCCTTTTTCAAGGAGAGGGTAAAGGAGGTCCCAAACAACTTTCCCGCTTGATCCCATGTAGTCCGGACATTCAGGGGGATGCAGCTGGGTGTCCTTCCCTTCGTACACCCTGAAGGCATATGTGTACCCTGTGGCTCGGTCACATAGTTTGTAAAGCTTCACCCCATAGCGGGCCCGTTTGCTGGGAATGAATTGTTTGATGCCCAGCCTGCCGGTAAATTTAACAAGGGACTCATCCACACATATATTTTGGTCTGGGGTAAATAATTGAGGGAATATTTCTGAAAAATAATTTAGAAGTGGCCGAATTTTGAATAGCTTGTCAAATGCTGGGGAATTTCGGGGAGGGCACTGGGTATTGTCGTTAAAATGGAGGAACCTCATGATCATCAAATACCTGGCCCTGGGCATTACTGCAGAGTAGATGGGCATATGGTAGATTGGTTTGGTTGACCAATATGCTTGCAGTTCGTTTTTTTTATTGAGTCCCATGTTGAAGGTGAGGCCTAAAAATATCTTGAACTCCTCCACCGTTAGGTCTCTCCACTCAAAGGGACGGGAATAAAAAGATGTGGGGTTACTCTGGATAAATTGTTGTGCATACAGGTTGCACTGGGCCACAATGGACGTCAGCAGGTCCTCCGTAAAAATTAACCCGAAGAAGTCAATTGGGGCAAAGTTCTCCGTGTTGACCTGGACTCCTGGCTGGGCAGTGAAAGGGGGGATGATGGCTTCTCCTGAGTTGGGAGGAAGCCACAGGGGGTTCAGAAGGGCATAGGGAAGGCTGGCGTTGGTCCTAACCCTTTGGGGGCGAGGTGACACCCCACTTGAGCTTGGCCTTTCTTGCCGAGGCACTGTGGTGCTGGTGGATGGCACTGCAGAGCTGGTGGATGGCACTGCGGAGCTGGTGGATGGCACTGCGAAGCTGGTGGATGGCACTGCGGAGCTGGTGGATGGCACTGCCTCCTCCTCACAGAACGCCTTCGTTTGGCAGGCGGGCAGTATTCTTCCTCGTCGGAGTCGGTCTGCGTCCCGCTGCTAATGACGGCTCGTAATTTACTTCGGAGTCAGACTCTGACTCCGAAGATTCCGAAGCAGAAAGCTCCCTGTCCATGTCCTCACTGATGATATTGAAGGCCTCCTCGGCTGAGAAAATTTTTTTTACCATCGTTGGTGACACTGATGAGCACGGTGACACTGATGGGCACGATGAGACTGATGGGCACGGTTAAACTGGCTCACTGATGGGCACTGTGATGGGCACACTGATGGGCTCTGTGGGCACACTGATGAGCACACTTATGAGCACTGATGAGCACGCTGATGAGCGCTGTGGGCACACTGAGCACTGGGCACACTGATGAGCACTGGACGGCACTGATGAGCACTGGGCAGCACTGATGAGCACTGGGCGGCACTGATGAGCACTGGGCAGGCACTGATGGGCACACTGGTGGGCACTGGGCACACTGATGAGCACTGGGCGGCACTGATGAGCACTGGGCGGCACTGATGAGCACTGGGCGGGCACTGATGGGCACACTGGTGGGCACTGGGCACACTGATGAGCACTGGGCACACTGATGATCACTTAGCACACTGATGGCACACTGGTGGGCGCACTTTTTTTCACTTACGATCTCTCCTCTCCTCACACTGCAGTCTGTGTGTGAGGAGGGAGAGCTGGCAATGAGTGATGATCTCAAATGTTTACATTTGAGATCATCTCTCATTGGATGCCTCGATCGTGACGAATGGCCGCTGTGATTGGCCATTCGTCACGATCTGTGATTGGCTGTGTCCAAGGGACACGGCCAACACAGATTATCCCCGGTGCGCGCTCGCGGGAGCGCGCGGGGAGTCTGTTACTACCGAGGCAATGACAGATGATCTCATATGTTTATATATGAGATCATCTCTCATTGGATGCCTCGATCATGACGAATGGCCGCTGTGATTGGCCATTCGTCACGATCTGTGATTGGCTGTGTCCAAGGGACACGGCCAACACAGCTTTTGCCCGATGCGCGCTCGCGGGAGGGCATGTTAATGGGAGGCCGTTTAAAAACGGCCTCCCGAAAATTCAAGTCCGCGCTGCAGCCGTATATAGGCTGTAGCGCGGATGGGAAGCGGTTAACAGCACCTTCACTGGAAACATCTGAACTAAATTTTTAGGCATTAAATTAATTTGACCATATAGTGTAGGTGTGGTGGTCAGGTAAAGTATCTCACAAAAGTGAGTACACCCCTCACATTTTTGTAAATATTTTATTATACCTTTCGTGTGACAACACTGAAGAAATTACACTTTGCTACAATGTAAAGTAGTGGGTGTACAGCTTGTATAACAGTGTAAATTTGCTGTCCCCTTAAAATAACCCAACACACAGCCATTAATGTCTAAACTGCTGGCAACAAAAGTGAGTTCACCCCTAAGTGAAAATGACCAAATTAGGCCCAAAGTGTCAATGTTTTGTGTGGCCACCATTATTTTCCAGCACTGCCTTAACCCTCTTGGGCATGGAGTTCACCAGAGCTTCACAGGTTGCCACTGGAGTCCTCTTCCACTCCTATATGATGACATCACAGAACTGGTGGGCGTTAGAGACCTTGCGCTCCTCCAACTTCCGTTTGAGTATGCCCCACAGATGCTCAATAGGGTTTAAGTCTGGAGACATGCTTGGCCAGTCTATCACCTTTACCCTCAGTTTCTTTAGCAAGGCAGTGGTCATCCTGGAGGTGTGTTTGGGGTCGTTATCATGTTGGAATACTGCCCTGGTGCCCAGTCTCCGAAGGTAAGGGATCATGCTCTGCTTCAGTATGTCACAGTACATGTTGGGATTCATGGTTCCCTCAATGAACTGTCATTCCCCAGACCATGACACTCGAACCACCATGCTTGACTGTAGGCAAGACACACTTGTCTTTGTACTCCTCACCTGGTTGCCGCCACACACGCTTGACACCATCTGAACCAAATACGTTTATCTTGGTCTCATCAGACCACAGAACATGGTTCCAGTCCTTAGTCTGCTTGTCTTCAGCAAACTCTTTGTGGGCTTTCTTGTGCATCATCTTTAAAAGAGGCCTCCTTCTGGGACGACAGCCATGCAGACTAATTTTATGCAGTGTGCGGCATATGATCTGAGCACTGACAGGCTGACCCCCCACCCCTTTAACCTCTGCAGCAATGCTGGCAGCACTAATACATCTATTTCCCAAGGACAACCTCTGGATATGACACTGAGCACGTGCACTCAACTTCTTTGGTCATTCATGGCGAGGCCTTTTCTGAGTGGAACCTCTCCTGTTAAAGCACTGTATGGTCTTGACCGCCATGCTGCAGCTCAGTTTCAGGGTCTTGACAATCCTCTTATACCCTAGGCCATATTTATGTAGAGCAACAATTCTTTTTTTCAGATCCTCAGAGAGTTCTAAGCCGTGAGGTGCCATGTTGAACTTCCAGTGACCAGTATGAGAGAGTGAGAGCAATAACACCAAATTTAACACACCTGCTCCCCATTCACACCTGAGACCTGAAATTTACATTGTTTTACAAGCTGTACACTCACTACTTTACATTTTAGCAAAGTGTCATTTCTTGGGTGTTGTCACATGAAAAGATATAATAAAATATTTACAAAAATGTGAGGGGTGTACTCAATTTTGTGAGATATTGTATGTACAAAATATAGATATTGTATATTGTGTGTGTATATTGTAATTATGTAGCCCATATTCACCATAGATCAATATTTTAAACAATGCAAGAACTCAAAGGAAAGTTGTAAATATACAGTATCTCACAAAAGTGAGTACACCCCTCACATTTTTATAAATATTTTATTATAGTTTTTCATGTTACAACACTGAAGAAATTACACTTTGCTACAATTTAAAGTAGTGAGTGTACAGCTTGTATAACAGTATTAAATTTGGTGTTATCGCTCTCACTCTTTCATATTGGTCACTGGAAGTTCAACATGGCACCTCATGGCAAAGAATCTGCTGAGGATCTGAAAAAAAGAATTGTTGCTCTACATAAGGATGGCTTAGGCTATAAGAAGATTGCTAAGACAACTTGTATAACAGTGTACATTTTCTGTCGTCTCAAAATAACTCAACACACAGCCATTAATATCTAAACCACTGGCAACAAAAGTGAGTACACCCCTAAGTAAAAATGTTTAAATTGGGCCCAAAGTGTCAATATTTTGTGTGACCACCATTATTTTCCAGCACTGCCTTAACCCTCTTGGGCATGGAGTTCACCAGAGCTTCACAGGTTGCCACTGGAATCCTCTTCCACTCCTCTATGACGACATCATGGAGCTGGTGGAAGTTAGAGACCTTGCACTCCTCCGCCTTCAGTTTGAGGATGCCCCACCGATGCGCAATGTCGGGAGACATGCTTGGCCAGTTCATCACCTTTACCCTCAGCTTCTTTGGCAAGGCAGTGGTGGTCTTGGAGGTGTGTTTGGGGTCGTTATCATGTTGGAATACTGTCCTGCAGCTCAGTCTCCAAAGAGAGGGGATACTGCTCTGCTTCAGTATGTCAGAGTACATGTTGGCATTCATGGTTCCCTCAATGAACTGTAGCTCCCCAGTGCCGGCAGCACTCATGCAGCCCCAGACCATGACACTCCCACCACCATGCTTGACTGTAGGGAAGACACACTTGCCTTTGTACTCCTCACCTGGTAGCCACCACACACGCTTGACACCATTTGAACCAAATACGTTTATCTAGGTCTCATCAGACCACAGGACATAATTCCTTTAATTCGTGCCCTTAGTCTGATTGTCTTCAGCAAACTGTTTGCAGGCTTTCTTGTGCATCATCTTCAGAAGAGGCTTCCTTCTGGGACGACAGCCATGCAGACCAATTTGATGCAGTGTACAGCGTATGGTCTGAGAACTGACAGGCTGACCCCCCAGCCCTTCGACCTCTGCAGCTATGTGTACACTGCTCCAAAAAAATAAAGGAACACTTTGAAAACATATCAGATTTCAATTGGGAAAAATCTCATGCTGGACATCTATACTGATATGGACTGGGTAATGTGTTAGGAAGGAAAGGATGCCACATCGTTTGATGGAAATTAAAATTATCAACCTACAGAGGGCTGAATTCAAAGACACCCCAAAAATCAAAGTGAAAAAAATGATACAACAGGCTAGTACATTTTGCTGAAATGTCATTGCAGCAACTCAAAATTGTACTCAGTAGTTTGTATGGCCCCCATGTGCTTGTATGCATGCCTAAAAACATCAGTGCATGCTCTTAATAAGACGACAGATGGTATCCTGGGGTATTTCCTCCCAGATCTGGACCAGGGCATCACTGAGCTCCTGAACAGACTGAGGTGCAACCTGGTGGCGTCGGATGGACTGAAACATAATGTCCCAGAGGTGTTCTATTGTATTTAGGTCAGACGAGTTTGGGGTCCATTCAATGGCATCAATTCCCTTATCCTCCAGGAACTGGCTGCATACTCTTGCCACATGAGGCCAGGCATTGCCGTGCACCAGGAGGAACCCAGGACCCACTGCACCAGCGTAGGGTCTGACAATGGGTCCAAGGATTTCATCTCGAAGCGTAATGGCGGTCAGGGTGCCATTGTCTAGCCTGTAGAGGTCTGTGCATTCCTCCATGGAAATGTCTCCTCCAGCCATCACTGACCCACCACCAAACCGGTCATACTGAACGATGTTACAGGCAGCATACCGTTCTCCATGGCTTCTCCAGACCCTTTTACGTCTGTTAGATGTGCTCAGGGTGAACCTGCTCTCATCTTTGAAAAGAACAGGGTGCCAGTGGTGGACCTGCCATTTCTAGCGTTCAATGGCAATCAAGCTCCACAGAGGCAGGCAGTGAGCACATGGCCCACTAGAGGACTTTGAGCCCTCAGGCCACCCTCATTAAGTTTGTTTCTGATTGTTTAGTCAGAGACATTCATACCAGTGGCCTGCTGGAGGTCATTTTGTAGGGCTCTGGCAGTGCTCATCCTGATCATCCTTGCACAAAGTAGCAGATACTGGTCCTCAGTGGCGGCTGGTGCTCAAAATTTTTGGGGGGGCGCAAAAACAAAAATGTAATAGGTATTGCTTCGCGGCAAAAAACGCGGTAAAAAAATTGCATGACTTTGAGGTCATGGTACAGGCATGGCACAGGTGATGGCATAGGCATGGCACATGTGATGGTATAGGCATGGCACAGGTGATGGAATAGGCATTGCACAGATGGTATAGGCATGGAACAGGTGATGGTATAGGCATGGCACAGGTGATGGAATAGGCATTGCACAGGTGATGGTACAGGCATTGCACAGGTGATGGTACAGGCATGGCACAGGTGATGGAATAGGCATGGCACAGATGGTATAGGCATGGCACAGGTGATGGAATAGGCATGGCACAGATGGTACAGGCATGGCACAGGTGATGGTACAGGCATGGCACAGGTGATGGAATAGGCATTGCACAGGTGATGGTACAGGCATTGCACAGGTGATGGTATAGGCATGGCACAGGTGATGGAATAGGCATTGCACAGGTGATGGTACAGGCATTGCACAGGTGATGGTACAGGCATGGCACAGGTGATGGAATAGGCATGGCACAGATGGTATAGGCATGGCACAGGTGATGGAATAGGCATGGCACAGATGGTACAGTAATGGCACAGGTGATGGTACAGGCATGGCACAGGTGATGGAACAGGCATTGCACAGGTGATGGTATAGGCATGGCACAGGTGATGGAATAGGCATTGCACAGGTGATGGTACAGGCATTGCACAGGTGATGGTACAGGCATGGCACAGGTGATGGAATAGGCATGGCACAGATGGTATAGGCATGGCACAGGTGATGGAATAGGCATGGCACAAATGGTACAGGCATGGCACAGGTGATGGTACAGGCATGGCACAGGTGATGGTATAGGCAGGGCACAGATGGTACAGGCATGGCACAGGTGATGGAATAGGCATGGCACAGATGGTATAGGCATGGCACAGGTGATGGAATAGGCATGGCACAGATGGTATAGGCATGGCACAGATGGTACAGGTGATGGTAAAGTCATGGCACAGGTGATGGAATAGGCATGGCACAGATGGTATAGGCATGGCACAGGTGATGGAATAGGCATGGCACAGATGATGGTATAGGCATGGCACAGGTGGTGGAATAGGCATGGCACAGATGGTATAGGCATGGCACAGGTGGTGGAATAGGCATGGCACAGATGGTATAGGCATGGCACAGGTGATGGAATAGGCATGGCACAGATGGTACAGGCATGGCGCAGGTGATGGAATAGGCATGGCACAGATGGTACAGGCATGGCACAGGTGATGGAATAGGCATGGCACAGGTGATGGTATAGGCATGGCACAGGTGATGGTATAGGCATGGCACAGGTGATGGTACAGGCATTGCACAGGTGATGGTACAGGCATGGCACAGGTGATGGAATAGGCATGGCACAGATGGTATAGGCATGGCACAGGTGATGGAATAGGCATGGCACAGATGGTACAGGCATGGCACAGGTGATGGTACAGGCATGGCACAGGTGATGGTATAGGCAGGGCACAGATGGTACAGGCATGGCACAGGTGATGGAATAGGCATGGCACAGATGGTATAGGCATGGCACAGGTGATGGAATAGGCATGGCACAGATGGTACAGGCATGGCACAGGTGGTGGAATAGGCATGGCACAGATGGTACAGGCATGGCGCAGGTGATGGAATAGGCATGGCACAGATAGTACAGGCATGGCACAGGTGATGGAATAGGCATGGCACAGGTGATGGTAAGGTCATGGCACAGGTGGTGGAATAGGCATGGCACAGGTGGTGGAATAGGCATGGCACAGATGGCACAGGTGATGGAATAGGCATGGCACAGGTGATGGAATAGGCTAGGCACAGGTGATGGTAAGGTCATGGCACAGGTGGTGGAATAGGCATGGCACAGATGGTACAGGCATGGCGCAGGTGATGGAATAGGCATGGCACAGGTGATGGAATAGGCATGGCACAGATGGTATAGGCATGGCACAGGTGATGGAATAGGCATGGCACAGATGGTACAGGCATGGCGCAGGTGATGGAATAGGCATGGCACAGATGGTACAGGCATGGCACAGGTGATGGAATAGGCATGGCACAGGTGATGGTATAGGCATGGCACAGGTGATGGTATAGGCATGGCACAGGTGATGGTACAGGCATTGCACAGGTGATGGTACAGGCATGGCACAGGTGATGGTACAGGCATTGCACAGGTGATGGTACAGGCATGGCACAGGTGATGGAATAGGCATGGCACAGATGGTATAGGCATGGCACAGGTGATGGAATAGGCATGGCACAGGTGATGGTATAGGCAGGGCACAGATGGTACAGGCATGGCACAGGTGATGGAATAGGCATGGCACAGATGGTATGGGCATGGCACAGGTGATGGAATAGGCATGGCACAGATGGTACAGGCATGGCACAGGTGGTGGAATAGGCATGGCACAGATGGTACAGGCATGGCGCAGGTGATGGAATAGGCATGGCACAGATGGTACAGGCATGACACAGGTGATGGAATAGGCATGGCACAGGTGATGGTAAGGTCATGGCACAGGTGGTGGAATAGGCATGGCGCAGGTGGTGGAATAGGCATGGCACAGATGGCACAGGTGATGGAATAGGCATGGCACAGGTGATGGTAAAGTCATGGCACAGGTGGTGGAATAGGCATGGCACAGATGGTACAGGCATGGCGCAGGTGATGGAATAGGCATGGCGCAGGTGATGGAATAGGCATGGCACAGGTGATGGTAAGGTCATGGCACAGGTGGTGGAATAGGCATGGCGCAGGTGGTGGAATAGGCATGGCACAGGTGATGGTACAGGCATTGCACAGGTGATGGTACAGGCATGGCACAGGTGATGGAATAGGCATGGCACAGATGGTATAGGCATGGCACAGGTGATGGAATAGGCATGGCACAAATGGTACAGGCATTGCACAGGTGATGGTACAGGCATGGCACAGGTGATGGTATAGGCAGGGCACAGGTGATGGAATAGGCATGGCACATGTGATGGAATAGGCATGGCACAGATGGTATAGTCATGGCACAGGTGATGGAATAGGCATGGCACAGATGGTATAGGCATGGCACAGATGGTACAGGCATGGCACAGGTGATGGTAAGGTCATGGCACAGGTGATGGAATAGGCATGGCACAGATGGTATAGGCATGGCACAGGTGGTGGAATAGGCATGGCACAGATGGTATAGGCATGGCACAGGTGGTGGAATAGGCATGGCACAGATGGTATAGGCATGGCACAGGTGATGGAATAGGCATGGCACAGATGGTACAGGCATGGCGCAGGTGATGGAATAGGCATGGCACAGATGGTACAGGCATGGCACAGGTGATGGAATAGGCATGGCACAGGTGATGGTATAGGCATGGCACAGGTGATGGTATAGGCATGGCACAGGTGATGGTACAGGCATTGCACAGGTGATGGTACAGGCATGGCACAGGTGATGGAATAGGCATGGCACAGATGGTATAGGCATGGCACAGGTGATGGAATAGGCATGGCACAGATGGTACAGGCATGGCACAGGTGATGGTATAGGCAGGGCACAGATGGTACAGGCATGGCACAGGTGATGGAATAGGCATGGCACAGATGGTATAGGCATGGCACAGGTGATGGAATAGGCATGGCACAGATGGTACAGGCATGGCACAGGTGGTGGAATAGGCATGGCACAGGTGATGGAATAGGCATGGCACAGGTGATGGTAAGGTCATGGCACAGGTGGTGGAATAGGCATGGCACAGATGGTACAGGCATGGCGCAGGTGATGGAATAGGCATGGCACAGGTGATGGAATAGGCATGGCACAGGTGATGGTAAGGTCATGGCACAGGTGGTGGAATAGGCATGGCACAGGTGATGGAATAGGCATGGCACAGGTGATGGTAAGGTCATGGCACAGGTGATGGAATAGGCATGGCACAGATGCTACAGGCATGGCGCAGGTGGTGGAATAGGCATGGCACAGGCATGGCACAGGTGATGGAATAGGCATGGCACAGGTGATGGAATAGGCATGGCCCAGGCATGGCGCAGGTGGTGGAATAGGCATGGCGCAGGTGGTGGAATAGGCATGGCTCAGGCATGGCACAGGTGATGGAATAGTCATGGCACAGATGGCACAGGCATGGCACAGGCATGGCACAGGTGATGGAATAGGCATGGCACAGGCATGGCGCAGGTGGTGGAATAGGCATGGCACAGGTGATGGAATAGGCATGGCACAGATGGCACAGGCATGGCGCAGGTGATGGAATAGGCATGGCACAGGTGATGGTAAGGTCATGGCACAGGTGGTGGAATAGGCATGGCACAGATGGTACAGGCATGGCGCAGGTGATGGAATAGGCATGGCACAGGTGATGGAATAGGCATGGCACAGGTGATGGTAAGGTCATGGCACAGGTGGTGGAATAGGCATGGCGCAGGTGGTGGAATAGGCATGGCACAGGTGATGGTACAGGCATTGCACAGGTGATGGTACAGGCATGGCACAGGTGATGGAATAGGCATGGCACAGATGGTATAGGCATGGCACAGGTGATGGAATAGGCATGGCACAAATGGTACAGGCATTGCACAGGTGATGGTACAGGCATGGCACAGGTGATGGTATAGGCAGGGCACAGGTGATGGAATAGGCATGGCACAGGTGATGGAATAGGCATGGCACAGATGGTATAGTCATGGCACAGGTGATGGAATAGGCATGGCACAGATGGTATAGGCATGGCACAGATGGTACAGGCATGGCACAGGTGATGGTAAGGTCATGGCACAGGTGATGGAATAGGCATGGCACAGATGGTATAGGCATGGCACAGGTGATGGAATAGGCATGACACAGATGATGGTATAGGCATGGCACAGGTGGTGGAATAGGCATGGCACAGATGGTATAGGCATGGCACAGGTGGTGGAATAGGCATGGCACAGATGGTATAGGCATGGCACAGGTGATGGAATAGGCATGGCACAGATGGTACAGGCATGGCGCAGGTGATGGAATAGGCATGGCACAGATGGTACAGGCATGGCACAGGTGATGGAATAGGCATGGCACAGGTGATGGTATAGGCATGGCACAGGTGATGGTATAGGCATGGCACAGGTGATGGTACAGGCATTGCACAGGTGATGGTACAGGCATGGCACAGGTGATGGAATAGGCATGGCACAGATGGTATAGGCATGGCACAGGTGATGGAATAGGCATGGCACAGATGGTACAGGCATGGCACAGGTGATGGTACAGGCATGGCACAGGTGATGGTATAGGCAGGGCACAGATGGTACAGGCATGGCACAGGTGATGGAATAGGCATGGCACAGATGGTATAGGCATGGCACAGGTGATGGAATAGGCATGGCACAGATGGTACAGGCATGGCACAGGTGGTGGAATAGGCATGGCACAGGTGATGGAATAGGCATGGCACAGGTGATGGTAAGGTCATGGCACAGGTGGTGGAATAGGCATGGCACAGATGGTACAGGCATGGCGCAGGTGATGGAATAGGCATGGCACAGGTGATGGAATAGGCATGGCACAGGTGATGGTAAGGTCATGGCACAGGTGGTGGAATAGGCATGGCACAGGTGATGGAATAGGCATGGCACAGGTGATGGTAAGGTCATGGCACAGGTGATGGAATAGGCATGGCACAGATGCTACAGGCATGGCGCAGGTGGTGGAGTAGGCATGGCACAGGCATGGCACAGGTGATGGAATAGGCATGGCACAGGTGATGGAATAGGCATGGCACAGGCATGGCGCAGGTGGTGGAATAGGCATGGCGCAGGTGGTGGAATAGGCATGGCTCAGGCATGGCACAGGTGATGAAATAGTCATGGCACAGATGGCACAGGCATGGCGCAGGTGGTGGAATAGGCATGGCACAGGCATGGCACAGGTGATGGAATAGGCATGGCACAGGCATGGCGCAGGTGGTGGAATAGGCATGGCACAGGTGATGGAATAGGCATGGCACAGATGGCACAGGCATGGCGCAGGTGGTGGAATAGGCATGGCACAGGCATGGCACAGGTGATGGAATAGGCATGGCACAGATGGTACAGGCATGGCGCAGGTGGTGGAATAGGCATGGCACAGGCATGGCGCAGGTGGTGGAATAGGCATGGCACAGGTGATGGAATAGGCACTTACCTGGCGACGGCTCGGCTCCCGGCGGCGGCTTCTCCCCTCCTCGCGACTCCGACGTCCGTCCTCTTCTGCTCGGCTACCGGCGGCGGCTTCTCCCCTCCTCGCGACTCCGACGTCCGTCCTCTTCTGCTCGGCTCCCGGCGGCGGCTTCTCCCCTCTTCGCGACTCCTCTTCTGCGGCGGGCTGCGGCGGGAAAGTGACCGGGCGGTGACGGTGAGTGACTGATGCACGCACCGGCACCGCCCCCAACGAGGTCACCATGGATGTCCTGAATCATGATTGGTCCAGGCTGGAGTCTGGACCAATCATGATCCAAGACATCACAAAAGGGGGTGGTGTAGCGCATTGCTCTGCGCTACAGTTACGCCCCAGAAGGCCGCCAATTGGCGCCTCTGCTGGTGGAAAACCCCACCCCCCATCGGCACCAATGCGGCGGACGCCAAAAGGGGGGTGGTGTAGCGCAGAGCTCTGCGCTACAGTTACGCCCAGAAGGCCGTCTTTTTTTTTTTTTTTAAATCATTTTTTTTTCTTTTTCTTTTTTTTTTGGGGGGGGGGGCGGCGCCCCTGTGCCCCCTATGGGCCGGCCGCCACTGCTGGTCCTGCTGATGGGTTAAGGACCTTCTACGGCCCTGTCCAGGTCTCCTAGAGTAACTGCCTGTCTCCTGGAATCTCCTTCATGCTCTTGAAAGCTTCTGCAATCCCGGAGGCTTTGGACTGCCTGTGCAACCTCTATAGGGTCCAGGTATTGCCTCATGCTACCAGTAGTGACACTGACCATAGCCAAATGCAGAACTTGTGAAAAGCAGTCAGAAAAAATGAGTAAGGAAAAAATCTGTCAGTGGCCTTCACCTGTAAACCATTTCCTGTTTTGGGGGATATCTCATTGTTGCCCATCTAGTGCACGGTTGTTAATTTCATTAACAACAAAGCAGCTGAAACTGATTAACAACCCCCTCTGCTACTTAACTGACCAGATGAATATCCCAGGAGTTTAATTGACTCGATGCTATACTCTGATTAAAAAGTGTTCCTTTAATTTTTTTGAGAATTGTATATACAAACAATATTGCCAAAAGTATTGGGACACCTGCCTTTACATACACATGAACTTTAATGGCATCCCAGTCTTAGTCTGTAGGGTTCAATATTGCAATGACCCACTCTTCGCAGCTTCAACTCTTCTGGGAAGGCTGTCCACAAGGTTTAAGAGTGTGTCTGTGGGAATGTTTGACCATTCTTCCAGAAGCAAATTTGTGAGGTCAGGCACTGATGTTGGACGAGAAGGTCTGGCTCGCAGTCCCTGCTCTAAATCATCCAAAATGTATTCTGTCGGGTTGAGGTCAGGAATCTGTGCAGGCCAGTCAAGTTTCTCCACCCCAAACTCGCTCGTCTATGTCTTTATGGATCTTGCTTTGTGCACTGGTCCAAATAATTTGGTGGAAGGGGGATTATGGTGTGGGGTTATTTTTCAGGGGTTGGGCTTGGCCTCTTAGTTCCAGTAAATGGAACTCTTAAGGTATCAGCATACCAAGACATTTTGGACAATTTCATGCTCCCAGCTTTGTGGGAACAGTTTGGGGATGGCCCCTTCCTGTTCCAACATGACTGCGCACCAGTGCACAAAGCAAGGTCCATAAAGACATGGATGAGCGAGTTTGGGATGGGGGAACTTGACTGGCCCACACAGAGTCCTGAGCTCAACCCGATAAAACACCTTTGAGATGAGCAGAGACTGCGATCCAGGCCTTCTTTTCCACATCAGTGCCTAACCTCAGAAATGCTGGAGGAATGGTCAAATATTCCCATAACATACTCTTAAACCTTGTGCACAGCCTTCCCAGAAGAGTTGAAGCTGTTATAGCTGCAAAGGGTGGGCCAACTCAATATTGAACCCTACAGACTAAGACTGGGATGCCATTAAACTTCATGTGCGTGTAAAGGTAGGCATCCCAATACTTTTGGTGATATAGTGAAAAAAGCGCTCTTCTGTAATTCAGAAGAATACACATATCTGTCAGAAGTTGCGTAATCAGATTTACTGCATTTTGTCCCAAAGAAACCAAAATCTAAATTCCTAAGTGAATATGTACTTACCCAGTTTTGAAAGCTTTTTTACTAAATAGTAATAATGTATGTAGAGCTTGCCCCCAGTGCAACAAGTCAGATTTCACTATACCCCAATATTAGCAGTGATATTTTCTGATTGGCTGTGTTGGCTCATTGCATTTGTGATATCATCATTGATTTTTGTAGTGCGCTTGTGATAGATGTCCTTACATAGCAGATATGAATGCTTCAAAGTAACATGTATGAGACCACTGAAATAAACAGAGACAGCATTTAAAACTGAATAAAAGTAGAAATATTTTGGGTGGAGATGGGCTTTAATGTGAAAGCTTGTAGCAAAATAGAGTCTCTATAACCTGATTGGTCATTAGTAAGAGTTTTGTAGTTCATGCTCTTCCTCTCTAACTTATTAAATCTGGAGCAAAGTGGAGCTGATACCTATAGTACCAGGCAAAGAGTTGATCATTCTAAGGACAACAGCTTCACTTTCTTTGCGATTTGTTTTGGTGCATTTTAAAAAATATCCCACACTAGTCTATAATCTTTACCAGATGGGGCAATGATCCTCCGTATTCTGCCGAAAATGTTGCCTGTTTTCTTCATCTGGTCAGTCCAGGTAGGTCTTCTTTTCCGGCACCTTATTCTGTCTATGGTAATGTTGGAGCTCTTCTGAAGAGTGCTTATCAGAATAAATCAGAATGATTCAGGAAGCATCAGGTACTATGCAGGTGCATACTCATATTCGCTGATAAAAAAGAAAATGGTATTGGTGCAACCCTAGTTAAAACCTGTCAAGCAGTGATGAGATAAGGTCCTTTAGCAACCAAGGTGAAAAGGCTAATGTGCAACCCCCACCTATGAGCTGTGAACTATTCAGTGGCAAAGTTTGCAGGTCCTGCCACCTCCATTCAGCTGAAGTACCCAAAGTGGCCATCTCCTTGTCATCTGTGTCCCATTGTGGAGATTTCCCTTTACTTCCCATTCTGCAGACACATCAGAAAATGAGAGCAAATCTCAGTTTTCACAGCAGAAAGTGTCCCCGCTGGAAAACATCTCTTGTAATCCTATTTCAGTCGCCAATCAAAATGTTGGATTCCCATCCCCTAATGTGCCATTGACAATGGTCACCAGAATAAATAGAAAATATAAATCTCCACAGTGGGGACACACACAACAACAAAAAACCTCAGTTGATAATACTTCTCTACTCCATACAAAATGAAAAAAAAAATAAAAAATGTTTCGGATACTTATACTTTTTGCAATAATATTGTTGGGTCGGTTTCAATTAATGCAATTCTTGAAAGTTGAACTCTTGGCAAAAAAATTCAATTAAATTGTATTCCTCAATGTGCTGTAGCCTGTGCCGAGAGCAGAACTGGGAGTGAGGCCCAGTCAGTCCACCTCATGCAGTCTGCCTGCAGAAAACTACAGGTAGGAATATAGGATCAGTAACCCTGCAAAAGGAGAGAGAACAGCAGTGACCGGCCTTTATTACAGAAAGCTTCTGGACAGAGGTAAATTAAAGTTCCAAGTGTAAGGCAAGGCTAATTACAATTATTCTAAACAAAAGAGAAGAATAGGGTTTAAAAAAAAAAAAAAATCCTTATAATTACCTAGGTCAGGGGTCAGCAACCTTTTTCCACTTAAGGGCCGGATTCAATGTATGTGAATGCATGGAGGGCCGCATTCACCTGCTAAAAAATTAAGATAACATTACACAGCTCCTGCACCTCTGCCCCCTTTACATTACACAGCCCCCTGGACCTCTGGACCCCTTTCCATTATACAGACCCCGCACCTCTGGCCTCTTTACATTACACTGCCCCCTGCACCTCTTGCCCCCTTTACATTACACAGCCCTCTGGACCCTTTTTCATGATACAGCCCCCACACTTCTGGCCCCTTTACATTACACAGCCCCCTGCACCTCTGGCCCCCTTTACATTACACAGCCCCCTGCACCTCTGGACCCCTTTCCATTACACAGCCCCAGAAACCTCTTGACCCCTTTACATTACCCAGCCCCCCCTTTCACATCACACAACCCCCCATTCCCAGCCCCCCTGCATATTACACAGCCCTCCCTACACACCCCCCCTGCATATTACACAGCCCTCCCCACAGCTACTTAAGCTACTACTTAAGCCAATTGTTATGTTTACACAAATGTCCCTGTTTGCTAATGACAAGTGTCCCAGTGCTTGTGCTTTATTATTAAAAAGCCGCTATATACCTAATTTACATGCACTGCTCATTGCTCACATGAACGGCCAGCTCTCTCCTCCTCTCCTCTT
This sequence comes from Pelophylax lessonae, assembly GCF_965119305.1. Lineage (NCBI taxonomy): Eukaryota > Metazoa > Chordata > Amphibia > Anura > Ranidae > Pelophylax > Pelophylax lessonae. The sequence goes on along the minus strand of NC_138771.1, from coordinate 510,214,964 downwards.
CCCCTCCCTGCTGAAGTCAGCAGGGGACTCTCAGCTCTAGCTGTCAGATCGGGAGAAGGGAGAGGCGGCCGGTCACGTAAGCGTAAAAATCAGGTATATAGCGGCGTTTTATTAATAAAGCACAGGCACTGGGACATTTGTCATTAGCAAACAGGGACGTTTGTGTAAACATAACAAATTGGCTTAACAACCATTTTAAAATGTCTGCAGTCCCGGTGCATGTGAATTCATCACGTGCTCTGACAGGCTGGAAATTTAGCGGTGGCGGGCCATAGGTTACCAACCCCTGACCTAGGTGGATGCAACATCGATCCAATGGTGAATCTGTTTACCACCACCTCTGCAGTGAGAAGTGAGCGATCAAACACCACTGATTGCTCAGTTCTCCCCTCCGCTCTGAGCAGAAAACCAGGACTGTCAGTTACCGGCTCTCTGCTCTGCCCCTCCAGCGCTCACTGGAGCTCTGGGCTGCGGAGGGAGTGGCTGGCTCAGTCTCTCTGTGGCACAGCTGAGAGGCTGAGCCAACAGCTGGTCAGGGATCTGGGTGGACTGTAGAAAGTCGGGATCTTTCCCCAGCCTGAACCCTCTGAGTAACATCAGCCGACAGCGGGCTTTAGCCTGCTGTCGGCTGAAAAGGGGTCACATCAGTGCAAAACGAACTGCACCCCTGTGATCCATACACAAAGTAGGGCCACAAAAGCTTTGGCTATACTTTAAAAATGCTGCCCCCCCCCCCCTCCTTTTCCTACTGTTGCATAGCCTGTGTAAAAGAGATCTGTGTAAATACCTGTTTTTAATCCTGTGCAGCCTGGTCATGCGATCCAGAAGATAGGCTGCTGCAGGGGAGAGCAGGAAGTGCCGACAATGGAAGGATAATGGTTGCTGGCAGGTGACTTCACAGCTTCAGGAATTCCCAGCCATTGCCAAGTGCTCCCTTACACAGGGGAGCCAGAGCTGCTAGATCATGTGATGGAACCGTAGTGAATTAAAAATAGGGATTTACATCCTTCTGTTTTATACAGCCTAGAAGGAGGGGGGAGTTAGCATTTTTAAAGCTTTTAAACTTGTACCTACAAGTAAGCCAATAATAAGGCTTAGCTGTAGTTACAGTCAATATCTTCTAAAAATGCACAGTTTAGGAGGTATTCAGATGTGTAGCAGTCGTGACATCACCAGTGTGAGTGCACTGCACTCTGAATGGACGCCACACTTGAGTGTGCCATCCATTGAGAGTGCTGTGCCATGGCTTTGACAACATTCAAATGGCCACAGCCTAGGTATCCATGAAAGAACACGAGGTGAAGATGGAAGCCCTGTCCGCGGTGACAGCGTACCGCTGGAGGGATTTGTTTTACAGGTAAGTCTTTAATAATTGTGCTAGCATGTGGTGCATACTAACACGTTATGGTATTAACTTGTAGGGGACCAATTGTTTTTTTTTTTTTTGGGTTATCATTTACTACCACTTTAGGAATAATTGTAATTACCTTTAATACCGCTTTAAATCAGATTTCAGCTTTAAATGTCCTGTTTTTCAATGAGAAGAAGGAGGTTTACATAGATCAGGAAATATGTCTTCGGACTCCAAATTTTGTAAATGTAAATTGTTGAGCTATGACAGTTCTTGATTTAAGGTGTTTGGGATATGATGACATTCCGGACTGTGAAAATGCAATACTAACAAACAGATTCCATGCACTGAATTTACAGTTAAAGCGGAGTTCCAGTTGTTTTTGTGCTTAATAAAAATCAGCAGCTACAAAAAGTGTAGCTGCTGACTTTTAATAAACACACATTCACCTGTCCCAGGGTCCAGCGATGCGGCCTCATGAACCCTCGGTTCTTCCCGGCACTGGCATTACAAGTGTGGGCACCCAGCTGTGACAGCTTGCAGGTCCACAGCGGGGTGCGTACTACATACGTGAGTAGCGCGGTGCCTCCTCAATGGCCGGGCAATCTTCTGGGACCTGTGACCTATCCCAGAAGACTGCAGGGAGGGAGGGGGAGAGAAGAACTTCTGCTTGAGTCGCCTAGGCTGCTCGAGCGGAGGTGGGAGCGGGTATCTGTCAAAACTAGGTACCCACCCCCCCAAAAAACAATTACATGCCAAACGTGGCATGTAAGGGGCTGAGGAGGGCTTAAAGCGTAACTTCCACTTTTGGGTGGAACTCTGCTTTAAAGATTGTTTGTAAAAATAAATGTACTTTAAACTAGGTCTTGAAGCAAATGTTGCTTTCACTTATTTTACATTATGACTTTTAGTGACAAGAAATGTATGTAGAGCAGTCAATATGCCTTTGCAAATCTAAATAATCTATTCCAAAATTCTCTAATTATAAAAGCTGTGATAATCATTTATAGTATAGTGTATAATGTTTATATAAAGATTTATCTACACCCCTGGCCACTGCAGCTAAAGGGGGTGCGGTTGGGGAGTGGGTGGTAAAACACGTCAAAACTATCTCGTAAGCAGGGACAAGATAGTGACGCCAATCTAGCAGTTGGAGTGTGGCGATTTCAAATGATATACATGCCCGAACGTTTTCTACTTTTGTAAGTGTACTTGTTTTTAAAACTTTAATAAATTAAATGGAATTATGCTATGGATATCTCTCTCTTTATTGGCATAAAACCCCTGTGATGAAAACCTGGTAATCGAAGGAGAAAAGAAGGAACTGCATCCATCTGTTAAGGACATATAACATGCTGACTTGAATAATACTGTTGGTGAGTGGGGTTTCAGGAGTGGAGCACGGAGTGGCTCCTGATTTTTCACAAGAAAAATCATCAACACTGGCACTTTTTTTGCACTTATGGACTATTCATTTTTGATGAATGCACTGGCACTTTGTATAACATATGCAATGTAATATGTGAAAGCAGCGCTGAGTTTAATTTAATTTGCTGACAGCCTATGAGGTTAATGACCTTTCACTACAGCAGCAGCTCCAATCATTTTTGTCATATTCTATTTTATTTATCGCTGTAAGGTTGGTGTACAATAGCAGCTTTATTATATTTGACATATTTTTTGATTTACCACCGCAAGGTTGATATATTTCTAATAGGTGCACACAACGTTTATCCAAAGCCAGGGGAAATACACTTTTTCATTTGCTTTCTAAATAAAGCAAATAAACGGAAGTTTCAGTTGACCAAAAAAAAAAAATAAATAAAAAAAAAATCTACAATGCTGCAAGCACTGCTATTGCTCACTAAAGAATGAAGTACTGATGCAACATGGAAGCAGCTCCAAAAACCTGTGTGCTGAGTTGTGTATACAAATGGTGCTGCAAAGAATGATTATTTAACTTTAAAGGTTTTTCCCAATTTTCAACCATATTGGGATAATACCTACTTTATATTTGTTATATGTTCCCATTCATATAGCATACCTTTTACAAAAATATTGAAAAGTTGCTGCTTACCTTTACTTGCCCTCTCCTAAAAAAAAAAAAAACTACTAGCTTTCTCCTTACATGTTTTAAGGTAAAGTGACCAGATTTTCAAAATGAAATTTGGAGACAGGGGTAGTAGTGCTGTATGGTGTTGGGTGTGGCAAATTGTGCAAACATTGGCAGGGGCTTAAGGGGTATAGGAAGATAAAACCTGAGCCTAGTCTGCTCTGGGTCAAGAGTGTGTTATGCACAGAGACCAGGGGTCAGGAGTAAGTAATGCACAGAGACAAGGGGTCAGGGGTAAGTAATGCACAGAGACCAGGGGTCAGGGGTAGGTAATGCACAGAGATCAAGGGTCAGGAGTAAGTAATGTACAGAGACCAGGGGTCAGGAATAAGTATTGCACAGAGACCAAGGGTCAGGAGTAAGTAATGAACAGAGACCAGGGTCAGGAGTAAATAATGCACAGATACCAGGGGTCAGGAGTAAGTATTGCACAGAGACCAAGGGTCAGGAGTAAGAAATGCACAGAGACCAGGGGTCAGGAGTAAGTAGTGCATAAAGGTAAAAACGAAGTAAAGAATATTTCCCAATTAAAATGTCCTTCTTCTCCCAATATACATAACCCCCCCATTGAGACAAAACCACCTCCAGCACAAATTCATGTTTCCCACCATGAATTGTACTCACTGAGCTTGGCATTGCATTAGAGTTGCCCATGAATTCCCCAAGCCCCAATGCCACGGCTATCTAAGATTGTATATGTCATGTATGTTGCAATTGTTAGAATACATTGGCAACAAATTACTAGTCATGACAATATATGAGTAAAAAAACAGTCAATTGTGACAATATGCAGTCATAAGGGGGAGATGGGGGGTCATGATGACGTGCTGTGGCTCCCTAGACAGGTCAGGTATAAAGAGTGATTATAAATGCAGGGGCCAGTAGTAAGTAATGTATAGTATAGAGGTCACTAGTATGTAATGTAGAGTTCAGGGTTTAGTAGTAAGTGATGCAGAGTTCAGAAGACTGTAGTAATTGATGCAGCATTTAAAGGTCGCTAGCAAGCAATGCAGCATCCAATAGTAAGTAGTAAGTGATGCCAATTTCAGGGGTCAGTAATAAGCTATGCAGAATTTAGAGATCAGTAGTAAGTGATACAGAATTCTGATGTCGCTGGTATGTGATGCAGAGGGCAGGGGTCAGTAGTAAGCGATGCAGAGTTCATAGATCAGTAGTAAGTGATGCAGAGTTCAGAGACAAGTAGTGGGTAATGCAGAGGGCAGGGGTCAGTAGTAAGTGATGCAGAGTTCAGAGATTAGTATTACGTGACGCAAAGGGCAGAGGTCATTATTAGGTGAGGGCTGTAGCAAGCAATGCAGAGTTCAGAGGTCAGTAGTAATTGATGCAGTATTCAATGGTCAGCAGTAATTGATGCAGCATTCAATGGTAAGTAGTAAGTGATTAGATCTAGCTGGTGAGTTCCCCAAGCCCCAATGCTACGGCTATCTACGATTGTATATGTCATGTATGTTGCAATTGTTAGAATATGTTGGCAACAAATTACTAGTCATGACAATATACGAGTAAAAAAACAGTCAATTGTGACAATATGCAGTCATAAGGGGGAGCTGGGGGGTCGTGATGACGTGCTGTGGCTCCCTGGACAGGTCAGGTATAAAAAGTGATTATAAATGCAGGGGCCAGTAGTAAGTAATGTATAGTATAGAGGTCACTAGTATGTAATGTACAGTCCAGGGGTCATTACTATGTGATGCAGAGTTCAGGGGTCAGTAGTAAGTAATTCAGAGTTCAGAAATCAGTAGTAAGTGATACAGAATTCAAGGGTCAGTAGTAGGTAATTCAGAGTTCAGAAATCAGTAGTAAGTGATACAGAATTCAGAGATCAGTAGTAGGTGATGCAGTAGCAACTGAAGCAGAAGTCAGTAGTGAATGAGGCACAGTTCAGGGGTCAATAATAAGTAAAGCAAAGTGCAGCAGTCAGCAGTAACACAGAGGGGGAGATTTACAAAAACTGGTGCAACTGTGCATAGTAACCAATCAGCTTTTAAGTTCAGCGTGTTCAATTAGGCTTTACCAATAAAACCTGGAAGCTGATTGATTTATTTGCAGAGTTAAACCAGGTTTTGCACTCTCCAGTTTTAGTAAATCACCCCCAGAGTGTGAGTATGCAGCATTACAGGTAGCAGCATGTCCATCCCTCTGCCTTCCTCTAAAACTGACCACTTGCAAAATAAAGTTAAAGTGACACTAAACAATATCCTTATTCTCCAAACAGAATCAATGTACATCCACTACTTCATGGCCCTGTAATCTATCTTTCAATAAATTAATTCTTACTGTGTTTTTCTGCCTCCTTGTAATGTCCTCTGTGACCCCTGAACCTCTCCTTCTCCCTATCACTTCCTGTTGTTTGGAACAAGTGCATGTTAGTTGTGGCCATGTACACTGCTCCATGAACACTACAAGTCCTATAGTCTCTAGTCCATTTTAGGAACGAGCAAGAGAGGGTGGTTGTGATTATACATACATACATAATTTAATGGAGGCTGAGAACAATATAAGGTAATTTTTTGAGTTAAGAATTTATAGTTGAACAGATTTATTTTATAAACCAGAGTTTAGTATCACTTTAGTAAATGTATATACACTGCTCAAAAAAATTAAAGGAACACTTTTTAATCACAGTATAGCATCAAGTCAAATAAACTCTTGGGATATTGATCTGGTCAGTTAAGTAGCAGAGGGGGTTGTTAATCAGTTTCAGCTGCTTTGGTGTTAATGAAATTAACAACAGGTGCACTAGAGGGGCAATAATGGGACGACCTCCAAAACAGAAATGGTTTTACACGTGGGGGGCGATGCCATTTTTTTCCCTTCTCATCTTTTCTGACTGTTTGCTAGTTTTGCATTTGGCTATGATCAGTGTCACTACTGGGGCGATACCTGGACCCTATAGAAGTTACACATCCAGTTCAACTCCTCCAGGATGGCACATCAATACGCGCCATTGCCAGAGAGTTTGCTGTGTCTCCCAGTCTCAAGAGCATGGAGAAGATTTCAGGAGACAGGCAGTTACTCTAGGAGAGCTGGACAGGGCCACAGAAGGTCCTTAACCCATCAGCTGGAGCGTTATCTGCTCCTTTGTGCAAGGAGGAACAGGATGAGCACTGCCAGAGCCCTACAAAATGACCTCCAGCAGGCCACCGGTGTGAATGTCTCTCATCAAGAAATCAGAAACAGACTTCATGAGGGTGGCCTGAGGGCCCAATGTAGTCTAGTGGGCCCTGTGCTCACTGCCCGGCACCGTGGAGCTCAATTGGCATTTGCCATTGAACACCAGAATTGACAGGTCTGCCACTGGCGCCCTGTGCTTTTCGCAGATGAGAGCAGGTTCACCCTAAGCACATGTGACAGATGTGAAAGGGTCTTGAGAAGCCACGGAGAATGTTATGCTGCCTGTAACATTGTTCAGCATGACCAGTTTGGTGGTGGGTTAGTGATGGTTTGGGGAGGCATATTCATGGAGGGACGCACAGACCTCTACAGGCTAGACAATGGCACCCTCACTGTTATTAGGTATCAGGATGGAATTTCTTGGACCCATTGTCAGACCCTACATTGGTGCTGTGGTCCTGGGTTCCTCATGGTGCACGACAATGCCCGGCCTCATATGGTGAGAGTATACAGCTAGTTCCTGGAAGATGAAGGAATTGATACCATTGAATGGCCCCCACACTAGCCTCACCTAAATCCAATAGAACACCTCTGGGTCATTATGTTTCGGTCCATCTGACACCGCTAGGTTGCACCTCAGTCAGTCTCAGGAGCTCAGTGATGCCTTGGTCCAGATCTGGGAGGATATACTCATTAGGAGCATGCCCGACGTTGTCAGGCATGCAAACAAGCATGTGGGGCCATACCAACTACTGAGTACCAATTTGAGTTGCTGCAATACAATTTCAGAAAAATGGACTAGCCTGCTGCATCATTTTTTCACTTTCATTTTGGGGTGTATTTGAATACTGTAGGTTGATCATCTTAATTTCCATCAAACGATGTGGCATCCTTTTGTTCCTAACACATTACCCAATTTATATCAGTCTAGATATCCAGCATGATATTTTTCCCCATTGAGATCTGAAGTGTTTTCAAAGTGTTCCTTTATTTTTTTTTGAGCAGTGTATTACTCCAGTTACCTAGTGTAACTAATAAGCACAAACAATTGCCCAGGTGCTCCACTGTACTGCAGGAGCAAGATGGCATTTCTTCCCTTCTTCACCTCCTGCTGGTTGGACAGATGCAGGTGACATCATCTAAAGAGGACACATCAGGGCCTCAGGAGCTAATGTATACAGAAACCTTCCCTCCCTCTTCATCCAGGCATAGGCAGCCAAATACATTGTAGAAAAATCAGTCAGTAAAAAAACTGTTGCCAGGTAGATGAATGTAGAGATGTAAAATGCAGCACACTAAGGTAACAAATAAGTAAAAATATAGAGTCCTTCAAAGTCCAAATGATTGCAATCAGGATCCAAAAAGGCACCTCAGATGTGCATACATTATTGCAAAAAGGTGTTGTGAAATGTTTCCTCCACCTGCACCACAGCACACAGAGCCTCTTACCCTTAGTTGTGGACCACCCAATAACAAGTGGTCAACAGTGCTCTATTAAACACCAAACACGGGCAAATCTCCAGACAGCTTCCGAAAAGTTATGGGTCCTTGGATTTGATTGCTTCAAAAGATAGGGCATCTCAGCATATATATTCAAAAGGAGTATAGAAACGACTCATGGTGTAGTATTACAAACCATTGAGCATTTATTAAAATTTCAGAATACTCACAATAGACAAAGAATAAAACAGTATGTCATCACAAGCCATGAGAAAGTTTCTAACCAACAAAATGGCTGAAGTCCCCGTACGTAGTGATGTCACGCATCCTAGCTCCACCCAACGCATTTTGTCATCATAAGACATCATCAGGGGCGTGGCTGACAAACAACACTGCACTGTTTAGAGTAGAGGCCGGAAGAGGCAGCCCTCCACCTCAATGGTGCTCCAAAGCCCAGAAGATCGCAAACCACCGGAAGTGATGCCAGAGCCGGGACGATCAGCTCAGTATGCAAAACCAGATATTACATAAAAGCAAGCCTGCTCCAGAAATTATATTACCAAGCTAGCTTATATAGGGGCAAATAAGGAACTCAGCTGTAACAAAAAAAAAAAAAAATGAAAAATTTATATTCATTACATATAAAGGCAACAATACTAAAATGTATTATTAAGCCAAAACCTAAATAAAGGGTTTTTACAATAGAGAATAAAGGGGTTTTTTTTTTCATGAAGAAACACAGCACCATCTTGTGGTTAGAAAACCTCAATACTATTACATTTTACACATTAACACTGTCATAAATAAATGTTAAAAACCATACAAAAATATAATGTATTTAGCAAGTATAATCATTTTTTTTAGAATTAAAACAATCCTAAAATGAAATCTAACTATTGTTTATAAAAGCATTTACATCTCACTCGATGTTGAGACCATACAGTTTAAATTACTTTAGTAGATAGATCCTCTGGGTCACTTCAATCTGAGCAAGGCTGTGCTCTCAGACGAGGAGAAGAATGTACTTTACCATGGTCTAAAATTTGTTTAATCTCGTCCACTTAATACATTTGAGGTTTTTATGGACCTTTAAAAATATGTTTGTAAGCTTAACATCTAAAGGTATTTGATTAACAATCTACCCATAATATTAGGGTGGCCTCAGATTGTTATAAGTAGGGTTGAGCGAACCCGGACTGTATTGTTCGTGTTCGTACTGGACTTTTGGGTATTCGGTACCCGGACCCAAACCCGGACATTTCACTGTATGTTCGGGTACTGTCCGTTGTTCGGTAATGTGATTTTAATGTTTTGGCGCAGTTTTAATGGCGCGCTTTCAACAGCCAATCAGCAAGCGTTTAACTAGTGTGCCCTAGAAGCCATCACAGCCATGTCTAGTAATGGCATGGCTGTGATAGGCCAGTGCAGCATGTGACCCAGACTCTATATAAGCTGGAGTCACACAGCGCCGCGCATCACTCTGCTAATACTACTGTAGGGAGAGGTTCCTGACTGCTGCTGCTGAGGGACAGATAGGACTTTACTATAGGGCGTGGCTGGAGAGATTGCTTGTAGGGAAAGCATAGGAGGAACAATCTGCTTTATCATACAGTGATCTACATTGATTTGATTTTGTGGGGTGCAGTGAACAATGTTTTTGCCAGGAGGGAGAGATAGGAGTTTACTATAGGGCCAGGCTGGAGAGATTGCTTTTAGGGAAAGCATAGATAGGAACAATCTGCTTTAATCAGACAGCGATCTACATTGATTGTATTGTGTGGGGGTGCAGTGAATGATCTTTATGAACTGACCTGAGCCAAGTGAGGAGGAGAAGGGAGAAACCAAAAAATTGTATTAGTCTGTTAGGCGTGCGGTGCTGCACATTTCATGCAACCTCAGTGCATATGTGTGTGCTTATTCTGCATTGAAAAAAGATAAAAACATTTTTTCCTTCATATTTAACTTTAAAGACTGTATGTCAGATAGAAATTGCTTTTCTAACCTAAATGTGAGGGGAAAATAATTATTTTACAGTATTTAGGGTAAAAAAATTATTTTTCAGTTTTTCACTCATACATTACAGTGAGATACACCCATTGCATACTGTTGTATTGCGCCGTGCAATAAAAAAAACTATTTAGGGGACAAAAGAGTTTATTGCTGCCCTGTCTGCATATGTTACAGTGAGATACACCCATTGCGTACTGTTGTATTGCGCCTTGCAATAAAAAATACTATTTAGGGGACAAAAGAGTTTATTGCTGCCCTGTTCGCATATGTTACAGTGACATACACCCATTGCATACTGTTCTATTGCGCCATGCAATAAAAATACCTATTTAGGGGACAAAAGAGTTTATTGCTGCCCTGTCTGCATATGTTACAGTGAGATACACCCATTGCGTACTGTTGTATTGCGCCTTGCAATAAAAAATACTATTTAGGGGACAAAAGAGTTTATTGCTGCCCTGTCCGCATATGTTACAGTGAGATACACCCATTGCGTACTGTTGTATTGCGCCTTGCAATAAAAAAACTATTTAGGGGACCAAAAAAGTTGATTGCGGCCTTGTCTGCATATGTTACAGTGAGATACACCCATTGCGTACTGTTGTATTGCGCCTTGCAATAAAAAAACTATTTAGGGGACCAAAAAAGTTGATTGCGGCCCTGTCTGCATATGTTACAGTGAGATACACCGATTGCGTATTGTTGAATTGCGCCTTGCAATAAAAAACTATTTAGGGGACAAAACAAGTTGATTGCGGCCCTGTCTGCATATGTTACAGTGACATACACCCATTGCATACTGTTGTATTGCGCGTGCAATAAAAAAAACATTTAGGGGCAAAAAAGTTTATTGCGGCCCTGTCTGCATATGTTACAGTGAGATACACCCATTTGCATCCTGTTGAATTGCGCCTTGCAATAAAAAAAACTATTTAGGGGACCAAAAAAGTTGATTGCGGTCCTGTCTGCATATGTTACAGTGAGATACACCCATTGCATATTGTTGAATTGCGCCTTGCAATAGAAAAACAATTTAGGGGACCAAAAAAGTTGATTGCGGCCCTGTCTGCATATGTTACAGTGAGATACACCCATTGCGTACTGTTGAATTGCGCCTTGCAGTAAAAAAAACTATTTAGGGGACCAAAAAAGTTGATTGCGGCCCTGTCTGCATTTGTTACAGTGAGATACACCCATTGCGTACTGTTGTATTGCGCCGTGCAATAAAAAAAAACATTTAGGGGCAAAAAAGTTTATTGCGGCCCTGTCTGCATATGTTACAGTGAGATACACCCATTTGCATACTGTTGAATTGCGCCTTGCAATAAAAAAACTATATAGGGGACAAAAGAGTTTATTGCTGCCCTTTCCGCATATGTTACAGTGACATACACCCATTGCATACGGTTCTATTGCGCCTTGCAATAAAAAAACTATTTAGGGGACCACAAAAGTTGATTGCGGCCCTGTCTGCATATGTTACAGTGAGATACACCCATTGCGTATTGTTGAATTGTGCCTTGCAATAAAAAAAACTATTTAGGGGACCAAAAAAGTTGATTGCGGCCCTGTCTGCATTTCACTGTATGTTCGGGTACTGTCCGTTGTTCGGTAATGTGATTTTAATGTTTTGGCGCAGTTTTAATGGCGCGCTTTCAACAGCCAATCAGCAAGCGTTTAACTAGTGTGCCCTAGAAGCCATCACAGCCATGTCTAGTAATGGCATGGCTGTGATAGGCCAGTGCAGCATGTGACCCAGACTCTATATAAGCTGGAGTCACACAGCGCCGCGCATCACTCTGCTAATACTACTGTAGGGAGAGGTTCCTGACTGCTGCTGCTGAGGGACAGATAGGACTTTACTATAGGGCGTGGCTGGAGAGATTGCTTGTAGGGAAAGCATAGGGAAAGCATAGGAGGAACAATCTGCTTTATCATACAGTGATCTACATTGATTTGATTTTGTGGGGTGCAGTGAACAATGTTTTTGCCAGGAGGGAGAGATAGGAGTTTACTATAGGGCCAGGCTGGAGAGATTGCTTTTAGGGAAAGCATAGATAGGAACAATCTGCTTTAATCAGACAGCGATCTACATTGATAGTATTGTGTGGGGGTGCAGTGAATGATCTTTATGAACTGACCTGAGCCAAGTGAGGAGGAGAAGGGAGAAACCAAAAAATTGTATTAGTCTGTTAGGCGTGCGGTGCTGCACATTTCATGCAACCTCAGTGCATATGTGTGTGCTTATTCTGCATTGAAAAAAGATAAAAACATTTTTTCCTTCATATTTAACTTTAAAGACTGTATGTCAGATAGAAATTGCTTTTCTAACCTAAATGTGAGGGGAAAATAATTCTTTTACAGTATTTAGGGTAAAAAAATTATTTTTCAGTTTTTCACTCATACATTACAGTGAGATACACCCATTGCATACTGTTATATTGCGCCGTGCAATAAAAAAAACTATTTAGGGGACAAAAGAGTTTATTGCTGCCCTGTCTGCATATGTTACAGTGAGATACACCCATTGCGTACTGTTGTATTGCGCCTTGCAATAAAAAATACTATTTAGGGGACAAAAGAGTTTATTGCTGCCCTGTTCGCATATGTTACAGTGACATACACCCATTGCATACTGTTCTATTGCGCCATGCAATAAAAATACCTATTTAGGGGACAAAAGAGTTTATTGCTGCCCTGTCTGCATATGTTACAGTGAGATACACCCATTGCGTACTGTTGTATTGCGCCTTGCAATAAAAAATACTATTTAGGGGACAAAAGAGTTTATTGCTGCCCTGTTCGCATATGTTACAGTGACATACACCCATTGCATACTGTTCTATTGCGCCATGCAATAAAAATACCTATTTAGGGGACAAAAGAGTTTATTGCTGCCCTGTCTGCATATGTTACAGTGAGATACACCCATTGCGTACTGTTGTATTGCGCCTTGCAATAAAAAATACTATTTAGGGGAAAAAAGAGTTTATTGCTGCCCTGTCCGCATATGTTACAGTGAGATACACCCATTGCGTACTGTTGTATTGCGCCTTGCAATAAAAAAACTATTTAGGGGACCAAAAAAGTTGATTGCGGCCTTGTCTGCATATGTTACAGTGAGATACACCCATTGCGTACTGTTTTATTGCGCCTTGCAATAAAAAAACTATTTAGGGGACCAAAAAAGTTGATTGCGGCCCTGTCTGCATATGTTACAGTGAGATACACCCATTGCGTACTGTTGTATTGCGCCTTGCAATAAAAAAAATATTTTGGGGCAAAAAAGTTTATTGCGGCCCTGTCTGCATATGTTACAGTGAGATACACCCATTTGCATCCTGTTGAATTGCGCCTTGCAATAAAAAAAACTATTTAGGGGACCAAAAAAGTTGATTGCGGTCCTGTCTGCATATGTTACAGTGAGATACACCCATTGCGTATTGTTGAATTGCGCCTTGCAATAGAAAAACAATTTAGGGGACCAAAAAAGTTGATTGCGGCCCTGTATGCATATGTTACAGTGAGAGACACCCATTGCGTACTGTTGTATTGTGCCTTGCAATAAAAAACTATTTAGGGGACCAAAAAAGTTGATTGCGGCCCTGTCTGCATATGTTACAGGGAGATACACCCATTGCGTACTGTTGAATTGCGCCTTGCAGTAAAAAAAACGATTTAGGGGACCAAAAAAGTTGATTGCGGCCCTGTCTGCATTTGTTACAGTGAGATACACCCATTGCGTACTGTTGTATTGCGCCGTGCAATAAAAGAAAAAACATTTAGGGGCAAAAAAGTTTATTGCGGCCCTGTCTACATATGGTACAGTGAGATACACCCATTTGCATACTGTTGAATTGCGCCGTGCAATAAAAAAAACATTTAGGGGCAAAAAACTTTATTGCGGCCCTGTCTGCATATGTTACAGTGAGATGCACCCATTGCGTACTGTTGAATTGCGCCTTGCAGTAAAAAAAACTATTTAGGGGACCAAAAAAGTTGATTGCGGCCCTGTCTGCATATGTTACAGTGAGATACACCCATTGCGTACTGTTGTATTGCGCCTTGCAATAAAAAAACTATATAGGGGACAAAAGAGTTTATTGCTGCCCTGTCCGCATATGTTACAGTGACATACACCCATTGCATACGGTTCTATTGCGCCTTGCAATAAAAAAACTATTTAGGGGACAAAAAAAGTTGATTGCGGCCCTGTCTGCATATGTTACAGTGAGATACACCCATTGCGTACTGTTGAATTGCGCCTTGCAGTAAAAAAAACGATTTAGGGGACCAAAAAAGTTGATTGCGGCCCTGTCTGCATTTGTTACAGTGAGATACACCCATTGCATACTGTTGTATTGCGCCGTGCAATAAAAAAAAACATTTAGGGGCAAAAAAGTTTATTGCGGCCCTGTCTACATATGGTACAGTGAGATACACCCATTTGCATACTGTTGAATTGCGCCGTGCAATAAAAAAAACATTTAGGGGCAAAAAACTTTATTGCGGCCCTGTCTGCATATGTTACAGTGAGATGCACCCATTGCGTACTGTTGAATTGCGCCTTGCAGTAAAAAAAACTATTTAGGGGACCAAAAAAGTTGATTGCGGCCCTGTCTGCATATGTTACAGTGAGATACACCCATTGCGTACTGTTGTATTGCGCCTTGCAATAAAAAAACTATATAGGGGACAAAAGAGTTTATTGCTGCCCTGTCCGCATATGTTACAGTGACATACACCCATTGCATACGGTTCTATTGCGCCTTGCAATAAAAAAACTATTTAGGGGACAAAAAAAGTTGATTGCGGCCCTGTCTGCATATGTTACAGTGAGATACACCCATTGCGTACTGTTGTATTGTGCCTTGCAATAAAAAAACTATTTAGGGGACCAAAAAAGTTGATTGCGGCCCTGTCTGCATATGTTACAGTGAGATACACCCATTGCGTATTGTTGAATTGTGCCTTGCAATAAAAAAAACTATTTAGGGGACCAAAAAAGTTGATTGCGGCCCTGTCTGCATATGTTACAGTGAGATACACCCATTGCGTACTGTTGTATTGTGCCTTGCAATAAAAAAACTATTTAGGGGACCAAAAAAGTTGATTGCGGCCCTGTCTGCATATGTTACAGTGAGATGCACCCATTGCGTACTTTTGAATTGCACCTTGCAGTAAAAAAACTATTTAGGGGACCAAAAAAGTTGATTGCGGCCCTGTCTGCATATGTTACAGTGAGATACACCCATTGCATATTGTTGAATTGCGCCTTGCAATAAAAAAAACTATTTAGGGGACCAAAAAAGTTGATTGCGGCCCTGTCTGCATATGTTACAGGGAGATACACCCATTGCGTACTGTTGTATTGCGCCGTGCAATAAAAAAACCATTTAGGGGCAAAAAAGTTTATTGCGGCCCTGTCTGCATATGTTACAGTGAGATACACCCATTTGCATACTGTTGAATTGCGCCTTGCAATAAAAAAAACTATTTAGGGGACCAAAAAAGTTGATTGCGGCCCTGTCTGCATATGTTACAGTGAGATACACCCATTGCATATTGTTGAATTGCGCCTTGCAATAAAAAAAACTATTTAGGGGCCCAAAAAAGTTGATTACGGCCCTGTCTGCATATGTTACAGTGAGATACACCCATTGCGTACTGTTGTATTTTGCCTTGCAATAAAAAAACTGTTTAGGGGACCAAAAAAGTTGATTGCGGCCCTGTCTGCATATGTTACAGTGAGATACACCCATTGCGTACTGTTGTATTTCGCCTTGCAATAAAAAAACTATATAGGGGACAAAAGAGTTTATTGCTGCCCTGTCTGCATATGTTACAGTGACATACACCCATTGCATACGGTTCTATTGCGCCTTGCAATAAAAAAACTATTTAGGGGACAAAAAAAGTTGATTGTGGCCCTGTCTGCATATGATACAGTGACATACACCCATTGCGTACTGTTGTATTGCGCTGTGCAATAAAAAACCCATTTAGGGGCAAAAAAGTTTATTGCGGCCCTGTCTGCATATGTTACAGTGAGATACACCCATTTGCATACTGTTGAATTGCGCCTTGCAATAAAAAAAACTATTTAGGGGACCAAAAAAGTTGATTGCGGCCCTGTCTGCATATGTTACAGTGAGATACACCCATTGCATATTGTTGAATTGCGCCTTGCAATAAAAAACTATTTAGGGGATAAAAGAGTTTATTGCTGCCCTGTCCGCATATGTTACAGTGACATACACCCATTGCATACTGTTCTATTGCGCCGTGCAATAAAAAAAACTCTTTAGGGGACAAAAGAGTTTATTGCGGCCCTGTCCGCATATGTTACAGTGACATACACCCATTGCGTACTGTTCTATTGCGCCGTGCAAGAAAAAGAACTATTTAGGGGACAAAAGAGTTTATTGCTGCCCTGTCTGCACATGTTACAGTGACATACACCCATTGCATACTGTTGTAATGCGCCGTGCAATAAAAAAAACTATTTAGGGGACAAAAGAGTTTATTGCTACCATGTCCGCATATGTTACAGTGACATACACCCATTGCATACTGTTCTATTGCGCCTTGCAATAAAAAAACTATTTAGGGGACAAAAAAAGTTGATTTTCTGCCCTGTCTGCATATGTTACAGTGACATACACCCATTGCGTACTGTTGTATTGTGCCGTGCAATAAAAAAAACATTTAGGGGCAAAAAAGTTTATTGCGGCCCTGTCCGCATGTGTTACAGTGAGATACACCCATTGCGTACTTTTGAATTGCGCCTTGCAATAAAAAAAACTATTTAGGGGACCAAAAAAGTTGATTGCGGCCCTGTCTGCATATGTTACAGTGAGATACACCCATTGCGTACTGTTGAATTGCGCCTTGCAATAAAAAAAACGATTTAGGGGTCCAAAAAAGTTGATTGCAGCCCTGTCTGCATATGTGACAGTGAGATACACCCATTGCGTATTGTTGAATTGTGCCTTGCAATAAAAAAACTGTTTAGGGGACCAAAAAAGTTGATTGCGGCCCTGTCTGCATATGTTACAGCGAGATACACCCATTGCGTACTGTTCTATTGCGCCGTGCAATAAAAAATACTATTTAGGGGACAAAAGAGTTTATTGCTGCCCTGTCTGCATATGTTACAGTGTCATACACCCATTGCATACTGTTCTATTGTACCGTGCAATCAAAAAAACTATTTAGGGGACAAAAGAGTTTATTGCTGCCCTGTCCTCATATGTTACAGTGACATACACCCATTGCATACTGTTGAATTGCGCCTTGCAATTAAAAAAACTATTTAGGGGACAGAAAGGATATTAAATTGCGGCTTAGTCTGTATATTTTTCTGTGAGATACACTCTTTGTATACTGTTTTTCTAGTCCGCTATTCAATAAACACCCATTTAGGGAAAACATATTAAATTGTGGCCTAGTCTGTATATGTACGTGTGAGATACACCCGTTGTATACTGTTGTTCTAGTCCGCTATTCAATAAACACCAATTTAGGGAAAAAATATTAAATTGCGGCCTAGTCTGTATCTGTCCGTGTGAGATACACCCGTTGTATACTGTTGTATTGCGCCTTGCAATAAAAACCCATTTCGGGGAAGATCCAAAATTCGATAAATTTGAGGAGAAGGTCAAATAAGGGACATGGCCTGGGTCGTGGTGTTGCTGGTGGAGCTCCTGTTGCAAGGAGAGGACGTGGTCGATCTGTGCCAGCTACACGCACAGGTGAAACACCTTCCTAAGCTGCGAGTAGGCGACAGAACCTGCAGCAGTTTTTGGCAGGGCCTTATGTGCCTCTACAAATGTTGAGGCCAGAACAAGTACAGGCAATAGTAGATTGGGTTGCTGGCGGTGCCACCAGTTCTTTCACATTGTCTCCCACCCAGTCTTCTGCCGAAAGGTCAGAGTTGGCACCTGCAGCCGATGTCCATCAAACTGTCACCGCACCCCCTTGCAAATCAGCCAAGCAGTCTGAGCCCCAATTCATGCAGCAATCTCTTCTTCTTTTTGATGACTCTGTTAGCATGGTTTCCCAGGGCCATCCACCTAGCCCTGCCCCAGAAGTGGAAGAGATTGAGTGCACCGATGCTCAACCACTTATGTCTCCAGATGAGTACATGGGAGGACCATCGCAGCACGTCTCGGATGATGACGAAACACAGGTGCCAACTGCTGCAGATTTCCGAATTGTGGAGACCGACAAGGGGTGCAGGGGTGAAGACTGGGTGGAAGACGATGTGGAGGAAGATGAGGTCCTCGACCCCACATGGAATGAACATTATGCAGGTGACCTGAGTAGTTTGGAGGAAGAGACGGTGGTCGCACACAGCCACCAGCACAGCAGAAGAGGGAGCAGGGTGCAAAAGCAGAGCGGCCGTGCCCTAGACACTACGCCTGCTACTGCCCAATGCAGCAAGGGACCGAGCACACCAAAGCCAGCTCACAGGAGCTCCCTAGCGTGGCAGTTCTTCAAACAATGTGATGATGACAGGACACGAGTGGTTTGCACGCTGTGCAATCAGAGCCTGAAGCGAGGCAACCTGAGCACAACCTGCATGACCAGGCATCTAAGTGCAAAGCACGAGCTGCAGTGGAGTGCACACCTCAAAAACCAAGAAAGGTCTCTGGCTCCTCCTGCTTCCTCTTCTGCTGCAGTCTCAGCCTATTCATCCACCTCTGTAGTGAGACCGGCACCTGCCACCCCGCAAACAGAGGATCCACCAGCAACACCACTACCTGGGTCACCAACAACCATCTCCACAATGTCCCGTGGAAGCGTTCAGCTTTCTATCTCCCAAACACTGGAGCGGAAGAGGAATTAACCCCCTACCCACCTGCGATCCCTGGCCCTGAATGCCAGCATTTCAAAATTCCTGGCCTTTGAAATGCTGTCATTCCGGCTGGTGGAGACGCAGAGTTTTAAGAGCCTTATGGCGGTGGCTGTCCCACAGTACGTCGTGCCCAGCCGCCACTACTTTTCCAGGCAAGCCATCCCTTCCCTGCACAACCAAGTGGGTGACAAAATCAGGTGTGCACTGCGCAACGCCATCTGTGGCAAGGTCCACCTAACTACGGATATGTGGACCAGTAAGCATGGTCAGGGACGTTATATCTCCCTAACAGCACACTGGGTAAATGCAGTGGTGGCTGGGCCTGAGGCGGATAGCAGTTTGGTGCATGTCCTTCCACCACGAGGACTGCAGGGCGCTTCAGTTTGCCTCCTGTTCCTAACTCCTCCTACTCCGCTTCCTCATCCTCTACCGCCTCCTCTTCAGGTCAGCGTAACATCTTCACCACCAAATTCAGCACAGCCAGGGGTAAACGACAGCACGCAGTTTTAAAACTTGCCTGTTTGGGTGAAAAACCACACACCGAGCAGGAGTTGTGGAGGGGCATTGAACTTCAGACCGATGAGTGGTTTCTGCCAATGAGCATCAAGCCCGGCCTGGTGGTGTGCGATAACGGGCGAAATCTCATAGCAGCTCTGGGCCTAGCCGGTTTGACACACATCCCTTTGCTTGGCGCATGTGCTGAATTTGGTGGTGCAGAGGTTCCTTAGAAATTACCCCGATATGTCAGAGCTGCTGCACAAAGTGCGGGCCGTCTGTGCGCACTTTCGGTGTTGTCACCCTGCTGCTGCTTGCCTGTCAGCGCTGCAGCTTAACTTCGGCCTTCCCGCTCACCGCCTCATATGTGACGTGCCCACAAGGTGGAACTCCACCTTGCACATGCTGGCCAGACTGTGCGAGCAGCAGCAGGCCATAGTGGAGTCTCAGCTGCAGCACGCACGCGTGAGTCGCTCTGTGGAACAGCACCACTTCAACACCAATAACTGGGCCACCATGCGAGAGCTGTGTGCCTTGTTGCGCTGTTTCGAGTACTCCACCAACATGGCCAGTGCCGATGACGACGTTCTCAGCTTAACTATCCCACTTCTATGCCTTCTTGAAAAAACACTTTGGGCGATGATGGAAGGGGATGTGGCACAGGATGAGGAGGAGGATGAAGAGGTAACATTTCCAAGGCTTTCAGGGCAGTCATTCGCAAGTGGCTCCGAGGGTGGGTTCCTGCACACACAAACGCCAGGGACACAATTGTCCAGCAGGGGCACAGTTCTGGAGGATGACGAGGAGGAGGAGGTGGAGGAGGATATGGAACCATGTTCACAGCAGGGTGGCACCCAGGCCAGCTCATGGCCATCACTGGTGCGTGGCTGGGGGGCTACGGAGGACACAGAGGACACACCTCCCACAGAGGACAGCTTTTCGTTGCCTCTGGGCAGCCTGGCACACATGAGCGATTACATGCTGCAGTGTCTCCTCAACGACCGCCGAGTTTCCCACATAGTAACTTGTGCTGATTACTGGGTGGCCACCCTGCTGGATCCCCATTACAAGGACAACGTACCGTCCTTAATTCCCTCACTAGAGCGTGATCGCAAGATGTGCGAGTACAAGCGCACGCTGGTAGACGCGCTGCTGGTGGCATTCCCACCTGACAGCGGGGGCACAGTGGAAGCACAAGGCAAAGGCAGGGGAGGAGGAGGAAGAGGTCGTCAACGCTGCCAGGGCACCGCCAGCACCTCAGAAGGCAGGGCTAGCATGGCCGACATGTGGAAAAACGTTGTCAGCACGCCACAACAAACAGCAGCACCAGCAGCTGATATGGAACGTCTTAGCAGGAGGCAGCATTTTACCAACATGGTGGAGCAGTATGTGTGCACACGCCTAGACGTACTGAATGACGGGTCTGCCCCCTTCATCTTCTGGGTCTCCAAGTTGGGCACATGGCCTGAGCTTTCCCTTTACGCCTTGGAGGTGCTGGCCTGCCCTGCAGCCAGTGTATTATCTGAACGGGTATTTAGCACGGCTGGGGGCCGTCCTCCTCCTCCACTACCGCCGCCACTTCCACGTACACCGCCATATCCACCGCCTTATCCTCCGCCACCTCAACCCCCTACTCCATATGGGCCTCGTTCTCCTCCTACATCATTCAAGAAGATGATTTTTTTTATTTCTGTTTTTTATGTTCTTTTAAGTTATTTCCCTATCCACTTTCCATGCTCTTAAGATGATTTTGCTGCCATTTGCAGCCCTCTAGCCCTTTCCATGTGTGTTTTAGAGGCATTTTAGTGCTCAAAAGTTCGGGTCTCCATTGACTTCAATGGGGTTCGGGATCAGGACAAAGTTCGGGTTAAGTCCTGTTGTGGAAATTTTGATTGTGGACATTTTCTTTAGTTTAAATAGTCAGAATGTCTCCCAGTGTCAAGTTTTACTGATAATCGATATTTACAGTGATTATTGCTTTAACAGTCATTGAAAGACTTGTTAGTGATAAGATGGCAGCCATTTCTGCCATCTCTGCACATGGCTGTGTTTGTACATAAGCCCTGCCCATTGTACTTTCTGTGATTGGTGGTTGTGAAGCCACTCCCTGTAACTACCTTTTGTTTCACTTGATGTAAATAAACCTGCTCTGCCCTGCCCTCAGACAGAACACATCAGAACTCAGAAGGAGGCACACACACACACACACACTGACACACTCACACACACACACACACACACACACACACACACACACACTGACTCACACACACACATACACACACACACACACACACACACACACACACACACACACACATACACACAGACACAAGCTCACATAGCCATTTAAGAGACACATAACCTCTCACACATAACCTGAAACACATAAACTCTCACGCACAAACACTTGCTCTTAC
Organism: Pelophylax lessonae; assembly: GCF_965119305.1. Taxonomy (NCBI): domain Eukaryota; kingdom Metazoa; phylum Chordata; class Amphibia; order Anura; family Ranidae; genus Pelophylax; species Pelophylax lessonae. The sequence continues at coordinate 510,193,140 of NC_138771.1, read as the reverse complement.
TACACACATACATATCCAATGGAGAGAGACCTGGCAGATGGCATCGAAATGACCCAGCGCGTTTGTTCCTTTCTTTATCGCCGAGTGCTTGGTAAATCGTTATGCAAAAGAGCGGAGCACTTGTACTTTTCAGTACAACCCCTTTTAAATTCCACCACAGTCCGGGTCACGAACCCAGACTTTTTTTTCAAGTTCGGTCGAACCAGACGAACCCGAACATCCAGGTGTTTGCTCAACTCTAGTTATAAGCATTCTTCATTGTCTAATATTATTGAAGGATATGGAAGATTTTAGAATTAAAAACCCAGAAGTGGATTCTTCATTTAACCTCCCTGGCGGTATGATTGTTTCCGATTTTAGGTGCTGAAAACGGTACCATTATTTTGCATGTAATTCTTAAAGACGAGCAGCCCAAACCAACTATTTACATATGATTTTTTTTTACTGTGAGTTCTTCTTTATAACATCTCGGGTATGATAAAGTTTGAAACACAAAATCATAAATTATAATATAATAAATAACTATAAAAAAGTTAAAGTATATATATACATATGTGTGTGTGTATATGTATATATATATATATATATATATATATATATATATATATATATATATATATGCAGTACAGTAAATCTGCAGGAAAGCGCAGTGGGGGGGGGGGAACTAATGTCAATGTATTTTATTTAGTAATGTAATCCAATAGGATTACAATATATCATTGTGTTTGTGTGTTTTACTTTTCAAATTTGCCGCCGGTTCCACTCCCCTGCGGCGTGACGCAGGACATAGAAGCCGGGGGGCACAAAGCATCAGACGGAAGATCCGGCCGCCGTATGCTGCAGGAACACATTGCGGGATCCCGGGGACAAGGTAAGTAACCTCTTCCAGGATCCTGCAATGCTCCCCGGCGGTACCCTGAGTGTGGCTCGGGGTTACCGCTAATGGCACTGAAATTCCACCCCGAGCCACACTCGGGAATACCGCCAAGGAGGTTAAGAAGCAACTTGAGGCCCTGAGGAAACAAAATAATATAGTGATTCACCACTATAGTAATTCGCGACAAAGGCGAGGGAATAGTAATCTTGGGTAATCTTGAGAATCTTATATTAATGAGATGAATAGGATTCTGTCAGATGGAGAAACCTAATACCCATTGACAAGTAATACAACACAAAGGTATAAAAAAAAAGAGCTACAAGAGATTGTGGAAAAAGTGTATTAGAAAAATATCATGAATAAAAAGAAAAAAAATGTTTGGTACCAATAACCCCTTGGGTACCAATCATGTATTATCTACCCAAGGTACACAAAAATCCCTTGCATCCTCCAGGTAGGCCCATCATCAGTGGAATCGGCCCCGTTACCTCAAGGGTGGGTAGTTTCAAAGGTCAGCCAAAAATTGTAAAAAAGGAGGGTTTTAAGCCACCCAAGGATATAGGTGGGATAGAGACCATAAAGGCCATCACTTGACCCCAAACACTGTGTCGCCACCCTAAGTTGCTCACGAGGACCACCCTGAAATTGGAGGAAAGCCACCAAACATGTCAGGGAAACACGGTGAGGTAAGTACATAGAGATAACAGTATAGGAGGGGTGGGTAAGGATAGTACGATCCAGATATAAAGAGTAAAAAAGGTACATATGGTACCCTAGCCTAAAAGTTACTATATAAACTAGGTGTTTTATTTTTTTTTTTGGGCCAATCGTACATCTTGTGCGGCAAAGAGGGAAGATACTGGCAGTAAAGCAATCAGTGCCTCCACGTCCAATTACAGAAATGTGTAGCTGCTGGGGGAGGATCTGTGCGTGACTCTATTTATCTTGGTATTCGTATCCAAACTCACCTGACATAAATCAGCGGCTGATCGTGGCGGGAAGCAGGCACCCCACGGGGGCAATGTCCCCACAGGTGTATCCCCCCGCCACTGCCGAACCCTCCATGGTAATCCCCTGGTCCTGCGGCGTCCGGCGTGAATTCGCATGCATGTGCGCGGTGACGTCAGACGTCACACAATACCACCGACACTTAATGAAAACCTAAGCGTCGAACAGAGTGCGAGGAATGGAATGCAGGGAGGACACCGCCTCAGAATCTGACACTGTTCCGAACACACTGGAGGGGCGGGTCTGCTAATAATACAGGCCCCACTGCACAGAATATACACTTCAGCCAAGCGGTCACTCCGAAGGGGAAGACCGGCGTGCTGCTCTCCTCAGGCGGGGAACTCCAACTGGGATACATAAAAGAAAGAAAAGGAGGCGTAACACCTAGTGCATTACCCGTGGTCACCGTATAAAATGTTTTATTAACCCCTTCCATACCGCGCCATAGTAAAATGACGGCGGCAGGAATCCTTTCTCGATCCGGGCGGACGCAGCGCGGCGATCGGGGGTGAGGCTCATCCCTTGGACTGAGCCCAACCCCGATCACGGTAAACAGCCAATGAAATTGGCTGTTTACCACGTGATCGGCTGTGTCAATCACAGCCGATCACATGAGCGGCTCCAGCGTGAGCCGCTCGTTCCCTCCTCAATGCGCGCCCCCCCGGGGGCGTGCAGCGCGCCGATCGGGGAGGAGGCTCGTCCCTCGGACAGAGCCCATCCCCGATCTAGGTAAAGAGCCAATGAAATTGGCTTTTTACCACGTGACCGGCTGTGTCCAATCACAGCCGGTCACAAATGTCAACAGAGAACACGGTAACTAGCTGTCACCATGTTCTCCTCCTCACACACTGATCCTGTGTGAGGAGGAGATTGTGGTAACAGCTAGTTACCAAATACAGTGCACCCCAAACACACTGATTGCCCCCCCCCCATAAAGAGCACCTGTCACTAGCCCATCAAAGTACCTGTCACTAGCCCATCAAAGTACCTGTCACTAGCCCATCAAAGTACCCGAGTACCTGTCACTAGCCCATCAAAGTACCAGAGTACCTGTCACCAGCCCATCAGGTACTCTGATGACAGGTACTCGGGTACTCTGATGGGCTGGTGACAGGTACTCGGGTACTCTGATGGGTAGGTGACAGGTACTCGGGTACTCTGATGGGTAGGTGACAGGTATTCGGGTACTCTGATTGGGATACAGAGAGGTACTCGGGTACTCTGATGGGCTGGTGACAGGTATTCGGGTACTCTGATGACGGGTACTCGAGTACTCTGATGACGGGTATTCGGGTACTCTGATGACGGGTACTCAGGTACTCTGATGAAGGGTACTCGGGTACTCTGATGACAGGTACTCGGGTACTCTGATGACAGGTACTCGGGTACTTTAAGTACCTGTCACCGGAGTACCCGTCATCGGAGTACCCGAGTACCTGTCACCTACCCAACAGAGTACCCGAGTACCTGTCACCTACCCATCAGAGTACCCGAGTACCTTCCACCTGCTCATCAGAGTACCTGACACCTGAAGTACCTGAGTACTTGCCACCTGCTCATCAGTACCCATCACTACTCATCAGTACTCATCAGTACCCATCAGTACCTATCACCTATCAGTATCAGTACTGATCATCCATACCCATCAGTACAGTATCAGTATCACCTATCAGTATCAGTACTACTCATCAGTACTACTCATCACCTGCCTGTCACCTGCCCATCAAAGTACCCGAGTACCTGTCACCTGCCTATCGGAGTACCCGAGTACCTGTCACCTGCCCAGCAAAGTACCCGAGTACCTGTCACCCTTCATACAGCCACCATGTCCAAAAAGGTTTATATACGTCCTCCGTTTAAACCTAAATACCGGTGTTATGGCAGCAGATAGCTGCCATAACCCTGGTATTGTTTTTAAACGGTGGACGGTTGGCTTTCCAATAAGGGTGGTCCCAGCAGCGGATTCCCCGCGGGATCACCCTTCTGGGATGGCGGAAGAGGTTCCCCCCTCCCGCCGCGTTCCGGTACTTCTCCCCGCTTACCGGACCCGCCGGCAGCGGGGCAAATGATCCGGTCCCGAATCCTCACAGACAGGATGTCGAGTGAGGGCAAGCTTGCCCTCACTCGACTCTATGGTCTTGGAGGACCGGAGCTATGGCAAATGTCGTTACCTAGCAACCGGTTTAAAGGTCCTTTTTTTTTTTCATTTTTTTTTATTTTATTTTATTTTTTTTTTTCTATCTTTTAGTGTACTTGTGAGATCTGAGGACTTTTTGACTCCAGATCTCACAAAAAAGAGGTCCTGTCGTGCCTTTTTCTATTACAAGGAATGTTTACACTCCTTGTGATAGAAATAAAAATGATAATTTTTTTTTTAAATGGTGTAAAAATAATAAATAAAATAAATAGTAAAAAAAAAACAAAAAAAAACATTAAAGCGCTCTGTCCCCGTGAGCTCGCGCGCAGAAGCGAATGCACACGGAAACCCCGCCCACATATGTAAATGGTGTTCAAACCACACATGTGAGGTATCGCCGTGATCGTTAGAGCAAGAGCAATAATTTGAGACCTAGACCTCCTCTGTAACTCTAAGATGGCAACCTGTAGACATTTTTAAAATGTCGCCTATGGGGATTTCTAAGTACCAAAGTTTGTCGCCATTCCATGAGCGTGCGCAATTTTGAAGCATGACATGTTGGGTATCTATTTACTCGGCGTAACATTATCTTTCACATTATGCGAAAAAAATGGGCTAAATTTACTGGTTTCTTATTTTTTAATTAAAAAAAGTGAATTTTTTCCAAAAAAGGTGCGTTTGGAAGACCGTTGCGCAAATACGGTATGATAAAAAATATTGCAATAATCTCCATTTTATTTTCTAGGGTCTCTGCTAAAAAAAATATATAATGTTTGGGGGTTCTAAGTAGTTTTCTAGCAAAAACAACTAATTTTAGCTTGTAAACACCAAATGTCAAAAATAGGCCTAGGCAAGTGGCTAGGATGCATGATGGTGCTCCTTGGATGTTGGGCCCCTCTATATGGCTAGGCTGTCAAAAAGTTTCACACATGTGGTATTGCCATACTCAGGAGGAGTGGCAGAATTTATTTTAGGTTGTCATTTTTGCTGTGTACATGCTATGTGTTAGGAATATCCTATAAATTGACAACTTTGTGTAAAAAAAAAGTTTTTATTTTTTTCCCACATTTTCCAAAAACTTGTGGAAAAAAATGACATGTTCAAACGACCCATAATGCCTCATAGAATATACGTTGGAGTGTTTGCTTTCCAAAATGGGGTCATTTTGTGGACTTTTCCATTGTATTGGAGCTCTAGGGCCTTCAAAAGTGTGATAGGTAGTAAGAAAGTTTTATGTGTATTTATGCTCTAGAACGCCTGAAGGTGCTTCTTGGATGTGGAATCTCTTTTTGTGGCCAGGCTGTGTAAAAGTCTCACACATGTGGTATCACCATACTCAGGAGGAGTAGTAGAATGTATTTTGGGGTGTCATTTTTGCTGTGCACATTCTATGTGTTAGAAATAGCTTATAAATTGACAACTTTGTGGGAAAAAAAAGAAACAAAAATTTTTTTCTTCATTTTCCCAAGAATTGTGGGAAAAAATTATAACTTCAAAAAACTCACCATGCCTCTTACTAAATACCTTGGATTGTCTACTTTACAAAAATGGGTCATTTGGGGGGTATTTGTACTGTCCTGACATTTCAGGGCCTCAAGAAAGGAGATAGGCCGTCAGTACATCTGGTATGATCAATTTTCAGTAATTGGTACCATAGCTTCTAGACTCAATAACTTTCACACAGACTAAATAATATACACTAATTTGGGTTAATTTTACCAGAGATATGTAGCAGTATAAATTTTGGCCCAAAAATTAATTTTTTGCAAAATTTTATAATAGAAACTAAAAAAAAGTGTTTTTTTTTTCAAAATTTTTTCTCTTTTTTTGCTTATATCACGAAAAAAAAAAACCCCAGTTGTGATCAAATACCACCAAAAGAAAGCTCTATTTGTGTGAAAAAAATGATAAAAATTTTGTTTGGTTACAGTGTAGCATGACCGAGCAATTGTCATTCAAAGTGTGAGAGTGCTGAAAGCTGAAAATTGGTCTGGCAGGAAGGGGGTCTAACTGCTCTGTATGGAAGCGGTTAAAATGCCAAATGCATACTCACAGACGAGAAGAATGTAAAATCACATTAAAAGATTCCACCACACATGGAATGGAACACGTCCTTGTAGATGAGACCGCTAACGCATTTCAGGAGTCAAGCTGATGAAGGGAGCTTGACTCCCGAAATGCGTTAGAGGTCTCATCTACAAGGACGTGTTCCATTCCATGTGTGGTGGAATCTTTTAATGCGATTTTACATTCTTCTCGTCTGTGAGTATGCATTTGGCATTTTAATAAAACATTTTATACAGTGACCACGGGTAATGCACTAGGTGTTGCGCCCACTGCACAGAAAGCGCAGGGGGCCTGTGTGTGCCAGGGAGCAGAATAGGGGGCAGATCATGCTGACACAAACAACATCTCCACCGCATGGACATATATAGGTATGACTGTATGGGCATGACACCCAGATAGGAATCTAAAGAAGAGAGGGGAGTAGAAAGGAATATGTCAGTAATGCATATCGAGACCCCCTCATATAATGTGAGGAGATTGTATGACCATATTGCCAAAAACATATAGTAACAAAATAAGTAATGGGTCAGAGAGCTTAAACCATATCTCATATAGATGGAATAAATGGCTGTAAGACCAAGCTGGTAAGTTTGTGATCTCATACATGGATTTCACATAGGCAGAATAAAAAGCTGTACATAATATATCATAATTATCCTGGAAAAAAAAAAAAGAAAAAGGGGGAAAAAAACAAGAATACAAAGGAGAAGAAAACAAAGGAGGAAACTGGTATACAGGATGGAGAAAGGTGGTCTGGGACCAGAATAACTACAAATCTCTATCGAAATCCCCTTACGTAAACTCCTGAAGAAACGGTTTGAAATTACAGGCTTCAATGAGGCCTGGAGGTGAGGTGGCATCCAGATTGGAAATCCATTGCAGCGCGCGTTGGAGAAGGACCTCGTATATGGAATAGATTAAGTACTTTTAATCACTAGATGGGGCTATTGTATGATGTGTATATATAGAGTGATTAGTCTCTGTTCTGTCACTTATTGCAGCACAGAGATTAGTTTTTTATGCAGCGTTTTTTTAAACTGATAGTTTTATCTACATAATGCTTGCCTGGAAAGCCTGTATATAGATAAATATTATGTATATATCTCCTTTATCATGGCAGGGGCCGTCTTTCGCAGTTGTCATGGGAACCAGACTGAATATAAAAAGGAAGCGTGTCCACTCGCCTAGCGCCCAATGAGAAAGCCCATTGGGCACTACGCGTGAGGTGGGCAGTGTGTGTGTGTGTATATATATATATATATATATATACTGTATGTATATATATATATATACATATATATATAATATAAATGTTATGTGTTTGTGTTTTGTGCAACGTTCAACATTTGAATTTCCCTCCCTAGTTCCGCTCCCATGCAGCATTGCTGCTGCAGGGAACGGAACTAGGAAGTCATCATACCGACGAAGGACGGACGAGCGGCGGGGATCTCAGATGGCTGGCGATCACAGCAATGGGAGATCATCGCTGGATCGCCAGGAGAAGGTAAGAGACACCGCTGTGCGCTCTGCACATCCACCCCGAGCGTGACTCGGGGATACCGATAACAGCATGGAAAATCCACCCCGAGTCACGCTCTGGGATACCGCTAGGCTGGTTAAAGAGACTTTAAAATCACTTTAAGTGTATACCACTAGGTCTCAACATAGAATGGGACATTGTTTCATTAAAGCGGAGTTCCACCCTAAAATTAAACTTACCTCCATCTTCTTGCTCTGGGTCACTTGAAAAACAAATGGATAATCACAATTTTTTCTTTTTTACATACCTTGTTTAGAAGAAAATATACTTACCTTACTTCCTCTTCCTCTCCTCGGCGGCCACGGCGATTTGTCAATGATTCCTGGGAGCTGAACGCCATCGCTATATTAAGCAGACGTCCTCTGACGAAACGCGTAAGGCGGGTCCATTGCGTCATACGTCACTTCCGGTTTCAACAGCATCTGACCGTGGAACGCGGAAGCTTCCCGGGAGACCGCAACTGATCGCTATCAGCCTACACCGTGAGTGTGTCTATATTTTTTCCAATTGCCGTTTATTTTACTGCACAAATGGGGTCCCCTTTTTCTTATGTTACATGACATCAACTGGCAATACTTGTTCGCCGTGGAGAAGGAACCCTCATGATTGTGCTCACCTAATCCAGCAAATACTACCAAACAGGTCGTATTGTAGTTGCGACATCTAGCGGCCACGCTAGTGTATGCAACCTTCATTCACTGTTTTCTCTCACAGTGGGAATTTCTTTCTTTCACTTGCCTCACTGGCACCTTCTACAAGCAATATTATAATTTCACACTGGCACACTATCCAGTGGCACTATTCATTTGTTTTTTATTGCACTGAATTGATTAATTTGTTTATTTATTGCTCTGGATTCATTTAATTTATTTATTGATTGGAATAAAAAAATTTCATCTTTTCAACCTATTTATTTATTTTGCAACCTGCACACGAGCACCTTCTCACAGTGGTCACAAAGAAATATCCTTGTTCACAAAAGGATTATTTTTATTTTTATATGTGCACTATTTATTTATATTTATTTTTACTCACTGTTTTCCCAATCACTCACACTATGGCACATATATTTTAAGTGACAAGGTGTCACTTAGAGGTAGCGCCGGGGCAACTTCTTTTGCACTTTCTATTAGCCACTTAAGCCCCGGAGGATTTTCCTGCTAAACGACCAGGGGGTATTTTGCGATTCGGCACTGCGTGACTTTAACAGACAATTGCGCGGTCATGCGATGCTGTATCTAAACGAATTTGGCGTCCTTTTTTTCCCACAAACAGAGCTTTCTTTTGGTGGTATTTGATCACCCGTGCGATTTTTACTTTTTGCGCTATAAACAAAAAAAGAGCGTACATTTTGCAAAAATAACAATATTTTTCACATTTTTTTATATGAAATTCCCCCCCAAAAAAATGTAAAAATCAAAATTTTTTAAAATTTTCGGCCAATTTGTTTTATGCTACCTATGTTTGGTAAAAAAAAAATCGCAAAAAGCGTATTTTGATTGGTTTGCGCAAAAGTTATCGCGTTTACTAACTAAGGGAAAGATTTCTGTCATTTTTGGTGTTTTTTTTTTAACGTGTAATGGCGGCGATCTGCGATTTTTTTTGCGGTACTGCGACATTGGGGCGGACAGATCGGACCCTTGACTGACATTTTTGACACTTTTGGGGTTACCAGTGACATTTCTACAGTAATCAGTGCTATATACAGTGGGTACGGAAAGTATTCAGACCACCTTACATTTTTCACTCTTTGTTATATTGCAGCCATTTGCTAAAATCATTTAGGTTCATTCTTCTTCCTCATGAATGTACACATAGCACCCCATACTGACAGAAAAACACAGAATTGTTGACATTGTTGCAGATTTATTAAAAAAGAAAAACTGAAATATCACATGGTCCTAAGTATTCAGACCCTTTGCTCAGTATTTAGTAGAAGCCCCCTTTTGATCTAATACAGCCAGGAGTCTTTTTGGGAAAGATGCAACAAGTCTTTCACACCTGGATTTGGGGATCCTCTGCCATTCCTCCTTGCAGATCCTCTCCAGTTCTGTCAGGTTGGATGGAAAACGTTGGTGGACAGCCATTTTTAGGTCTCTCCAGAGATGCTCAATTGGGTTTAAGTCAGGGCTCTGGCTGGGCCATTCAAGAACAGTCACGGAGTTGTTGTGAAGCCACTCCTTCGTTATTTTAGCTGTGTGCTTAGGGTCATTGTCTTGTTGGAAGGTAAACCTTTGGCCCAGTCTGAGGTCCAGAGCACTCTGGAGAAGGTTTTTGTCCAGGATATCCCTGTACTTGGCCGCATTCATCTTTCCCTCGATTGCAACCAGTCGTCCTGTCCCTGCAGCTGAAAAACACCCCCACAGCATGATGCTGCCACCACCATGCTTCACTGTTGGGACTGTATTGGACAGGTGATGAGCAGTGCCTGGTTTTCTCCACACATACCGCTTAGAATTAAGGCCAAAAAGTTCTATTTTGGTCTCATCAGACCAGAGAATCTTATTTCTCACCATCTTGGAGTCCTTCAGGTGTTTTTTTAGCAAACTCCATGCGGGCTTTCATGTGTCTTACACTGAGGAGAGGCTTCCGTCGGGCCACTCTGCCATAAAGCCCCGACTGGTGGAGGGCTGCAGTGATGGTTGACTTTCTACAACTTTCTCCCATCTCCTGACTGCATCTCTGGAGCTCAGCCACAGTGATCTTTGGGTTCTTATTTACCTCTCTCACCAAGGCTCTTCTCCCCCGATAGCTCAGTTTGGCCGGACGGCCAGCTCTAGGAAGGGTTCTGGTCATCCCAAACGTCTTCCATTTGAGGATTATGGAGGCCACTGTGCTCTTAGGAACCTTAAGTGCAGCAGAAATCTTTTTGTAACCTTGGCCAGATCTGTGCCTTGCCACAATTCTGTCTCTGAGCTCTTCAGGCAGTTCCTTTGACCTCATGATTCTCATTTGCTCTAACATGCATTGTGATCTGGAAGGTCTTATATAGACAGGTGTGTGGCTTTCCTAATCAAGTCCATTCAGTATAATCAAACACAGCTGGACTCAAATGAAGGTGTAGAACCATCTCAAGGATGATCAGAAGAAATGGAAAGCACCTGAGTTAAATATATGAGTGTCACAGCAAAGGGTCTGAATACTTAGGACCATGTGATATTTCAGTTTTTCTTTTTTAATAAATCTGCAACAATGTCAACAATTCTGTGTTTTTCTGTCAGTATGGGGTGCTATGTGTACATTCATGAGGAAGAAGAATGAACTTAAATGATTTTAGCAAATGGCTGCAATATAACAAAGAGTGAAAAATTTAAGGGGGTCTGAATACTTTCCGTACCCACTGTATATGCACTGTTACTGTAAAAATACACTGGTAGTGAAGGGGTTAACTTTATTTGGGAGGGAGGGGCTGTGTGTGTCCCTAGGGGCGTGCTTTCTACTGTGATTGGCTGTGGCTTGAGCTGTAAGGACACTGATCAACGGATCTACATAGTAGATCCATGTGATCAGTGTCTTTACAGCGAGGAGAATGACAGGTGGCTTGTTTACACAAGCTGCCTGACATTCTCCCTCTACCTCGCCGATCGCCGAGTGACCGGCGGACATCGGGTCCGCTGGTCACACGCGCGGGGGGTTCCGTGACCGCGCGGGAGCGGGAGCGCGCCTCCGCGGGCGCGCGCTCGCTCCCCAGAGCCTCACAGGTGAGCGACGTAGACCTACGTCACTCTGCCTGTGAGGGGCTGACTGCCGCAGTAAATATACTGTGAGCAGTCGGCAAGCGGTTAATAAATGTAAGGAAAATCTAATAATATAGACATTTTCTAAATATTTTTTATTTTTGTTAGGACATAACAGATTTGTACCTGGGCACTTTATGGATATTTATAACATTCCGAGACATTTATTTGTTGTATCTGGTTGTAATTAAATATTTTTAATAAATTTATAATAGTTTAGAATCCTTGTTAAACATAGGGATGATTGCTATACATTTAAAATTTTGCCCATTCCAGTTTTTTCATTCTTCCATTTTTTGTATTTTTTGTTTTTTCATATTTTAGTCATATTTCCTATGTTAGTGTATACTCGTTTTTGTCCACATGATAGCGCCTGATTCGTAGTGTCAGTTTCGGTAATTATAATTCAAATAATCAGTACCTCATAGCCTCTTTAGGGGGCACTTGACAGTTTTTTAATTAGTTAATTCTGCTGCACAGGACAGGAGTACAGTCAGGTCAATAAATATTGGGACATCGACACAATTCTAATCTTTTTGGCTCTATACACCACCACAATAGATTTGAAATGAAACAAACATGATGTGCTTTAACTGCAGACTTTCAGCTTTAATTTGAGGGTATTTACATCCAAATCAGGTGAAAGGTGTAGGAATTACAACAGTTTGTATATGTGCCTCCCACTTTTTAAGGGACCAAAAGTAATGGGACAATTGGCTTCTCAGCTGTTCCATGGCCAGGTGTGTGTTATTCCCTCATTATCCCATTTGCAAGGATAAAAGGTCCAGAGTTAATTTCAAATGTGCTATTTGCATTTGCAATCTGTTGCTGAAACTCTCAATATAAGATCCAAAAAGCTGTCACTATCAGTGAAGCAAGCCATCATTAGGCTGAAAAAAAACAAACAAACCCATCACAGAGATAGCAAAAAAATTAGGTGTGGCCAAATCAACAGTTTGGAACCTCCTTAAAAAGAAAGAACGCACCGGTGAGCTCAGCAACACCAAAAGACCCGGAAGACCACAGAAAACAATTGTGGTGGATGACCGAAGAATTCTTTCCCTGGTGAAGAAAACACCCTTCACAACAGTTGTCCAGATCAAGAACACTCTCCAGGAGGTAGGTGTATGTGTGTCAAAGTCAACAATCAAGAGAAGACTTTACCAGAGTGAATACAGAGGGTTCACCACAAGATGTAAACCATTGGTGAGCCTCAAAAACAGGAAGGCCAGATTAGAGTTTGCCAAACAACATCTAAAAAAGCCTTCACAGTTTTGGAACAACATCCTATGGATAGATGAGACCAAGATCAACTTGTACCAGAGTGATGGGAAGAGAAGAATAGGGAGAAGGAAAGGAACTGCTCATGAACCAAAGCATACCACCTCATCAGTAAAACATGGTGGTGGTAGAGTCATGGCGTGGGCATAAATGGCTGCCAATGGAACTGGTTCTCTTGTATTTATTGATGATGTGACTGCTGACAAAAGCAGCAGGATAAATTCTGAAGTGTTTCGGGCAATATTATCTGCTCATATTCAGCAAAATGCTTCAGAACTCATTGGACAGTGCTTCACAGGGCAGATGGACAATGACCGAAGCATACTGCAAGAGCAACCAAAGAGTTTTTTAAGTGAAAGAAGTGGAATGTTATGTAATGGCCAAGTCAATCCCCTGACCTGAATCAGATTGAGCATGTATTTCTCTTGCTGAAGACAAAACTGAAGGGAAAATGCCCCTAGAACAAGCAGGAACTGAAGACAGTTGTAGTAGAGGCCTGGCTACCAGGGATGAAACCCAGCGTCTGGTGATGTCTATGCGTTCCAGACTTCAGGCTGTAATTGACAGCAAAGGATTTGCAACCAAGTATTAAAAAGTGAAAGTTTGATTTATGATTGTTAATCTGTCCCATTACTTTTGGTCCCTTAAAACGTGGGAGGCACATACAGTATACAAACTGTTGTAATTCCTACACCGTTCACCTGATTTGGATGTAAATACCCTCATATTAAAGCTGAAAGTCTGCAGTTAAAGCACGTCTTGTTTGTTTAATTTCATTGTGGTGATGTATAGAGCCAAAAAGATTAGAATTGTGTCGATGTCCCAATATTTATGGACCTGACTGTATATTTACCCTTTAAGGGTTAATTATTTTTTTGAGCCTGAAGCGCTCTATCCAATTACAGGGTGATCCTCCCTATGTAAGCAGGTATATACTGTAAGAGACATCAGTGGCGGTGTGAGTTCTATGCCCCTGATGATGTCACATATGACAAACGTGTAGAACGGAGCTGGAACACGCGCTACTGCGCATGTGCCAACCAGCCGCGGCCATCTTGCGTTTTGAAAAGACAAGTGTTTACATGGTTTGAAATGCCTGTTTAATCTCCATTAATGGTAAGTGATTTTTTTTATTATTAAACTTTGCTGTTTTAATAGATTTACACTATGGAGAGCGTTTTCTTCTTTTATATATTACCCGTGTATAAAGTCTCAATGCACAACAACAGCAACAGTTTGACCTCTCCTTTTTAATGAGGGTCATTGGAAACTGGTAAGCCCCCGCTCTTCACACACTGAGGTGGTTAACAACTGGATACCCAGAAGTTTTTCTTGGTATGGACTTCTCTATCTGTTACATACAAAAGGAAATTACTCTGAGAGCTTTTTGTTTTTGTTGTGAGACTTTTATGCAATTATATGCATTACACATTTTTTTGCTTTACTATATATAATCCTGCGCTAAAAAAACAATTAGGAAGGTTAATATATATATATATTATATATATATATATATATATATATATATATATATATATATATATATATATATACATATATACATATATATACACACACACTGCTCAAACTAATTAAAGGAACACTTTTTAATCAGAGTATAACATCAAGTGAGTTAAACTCCTGGTATATTTATCTGGTCAGTTAAGTAGCAGAGGGGGTTGTTAATCAGTTTCAACTGCTTTGGTGTTAATGAAATTAGGCAACAACGAGACAACCTCCAAAACAGGAATGGTTTTACAGGTAGGGGCCACTGACAATTTTTTTCCCCTACTCGCCTTTTCTGACTGTTTTCCACTAGTCTTGCATTTGGCTAGGGTCAGTGAAGAAAGAAGAAATTGCTGCAAAGTTTGTGAGCGGTCAAGGATTTTGGTGTGGGTTGCCCTGCTGGACTGCTGTGATGTTTCCCTGACTTAGCAGGACTGTGGGTCATGTTAGACTGTGACCTGCCCTGTTTCCTCACTGAAGTGCTCAAAGGGACAGCAGAGGATGCTGTGTTTCACTTCATACAAAGAGGACTCTGTTCAGACAGCTAGTGTTAGGCGACAAGCTCCTTCAAGTTAAAGGAGGACCCCGGCAGGGGAGGACTGGGTCGGGAGGCAGGGAGGCATTTTCCCCCTGGGCCGCGCTGATTTCCTGTACAAAGGCCACTGTGTCACCAGCTTAGAACTGCGCATGTGCAATTCCGGAGCTGGCCGAGTGCGGCTGTACAGGCTTGAACTCTTATCCCTCCATCCAGGACTACAAGGCAGGTAGCTTATTGTTTGCACTTCTTTTACCTAAAGAGAATTATGGAAATAAGGTGGAGTTCAAAGTGAATTTCTACACCTAAGTGGAGCGTCCCTTTTAGAAGATTTGAGGATATTATTAAACCCAGAGACTGGTGGACTTAGGCCACCACAGACAGATTTACATTTCTGCTGAACCGGCAGAATTTCAATCTATGTGCAGACTGGTTGTACAGAATTCAATCAATTGACTACAGTACAACCAGCTTGTCTTTATTTTTTGTCGATCACTGCTGGCTGCTATAGCTGCCAGCAGTGTTCACCGTATTCTGATGGCTGGGAAACTTTCTTCACAGAGCATACCCCAATGCACGGCTCTTACGGAAGCTTGGCAAATTAAATGCCAGGCTTCCCTAGCTTTACACCTGTTCAGCTGCGACCAAGTCTGGGCACAAGCCAGCACAGGCTCCTGGAAACAGAGGAGGGTGGCCAGTAAGAGGAGAGCTGGTATATGACGTTACTTACTGTACGTCATATCCATGCCACTCCTAAACTTACTCCACTGCAGCACCAGGCCCGCAATGCCCTTAATCTGGCTCTGGGGGCCGGTGCACCTGCATGTGCTTTTCTCACTACCCGCAATTGACACAGGAGGAGCTTGCAGCCTGGGGAATCTGGTGGTCATGCCCAGGGAGACAGCAGGACTTAAGTGTTTAGCCTGCTGCACTTACTGTAACTCTCGGCTACTCTGCTCACTTGGCTTGCCCAGTGGTGTGGTGCTCACTCACCAGAGAAGGTCCAGACTCCACAAGTAGCGCTTAGTGTGGCGGCAGTGACAGCACAGTCTTTTGCCTTCATCCTCCTGCAGTCTCTTTGATCTGTGTAATAGGAGTGGGGAAGGCGCAGGCTCTCTGCCTGTCTCTCTGGTGGCATTCATGCAGAGCAGTCTCTGAAAGATTGCCGCTGCTGAGAGAAGCCCCCACAGAGAATGACCGCCCCACTCTGCCCTCGCAGAGAGTGACCGATCCACTCTGCTCGCACAGAGAGTGACTTCTCCACTCTGCCCCCACAGAGAGAGAGAGACTGCTGCACACTGCCTGCAAAGAGAGACAGACTGCTCCACATTGTCTCCACAGAGAAACTACAATGTGGAGCGGTCTCTCTCTCTCTCTGTGCAGGCAATGTGGAGCAGTCTCTATCTCTCTGTGCAGGCAATGTGGAGCAGTCTCTTTCTCTCTGTTCAGGCAATGTGGATCAGTCTCTCTCTCTCTGTGCACACAATGTGGAGCTGATTTTTTTCTCTGTGCAGGCAATGTGGAGCAGTCTCTCTCTCTCTGTGCAGGCAATGTGGAGCAGTCTCTCGCGTGCTCTCTCTCTCTCTGTGCAGGTGATGTGGAGTGGTCTCTCTCTCTGTGCAGGCAATGTGGAGCGGTCCCTCTGTGCAGGCAATGGGGCACGGTCTCTCTATTTGTGCAGGCATTGTGGCGCAGTCTCTCTCTTTGTGCAGGCAATGTGGCGAGGTCTCTCTCTCTCTCTGTGGAGCGGTCTCTCTTTCTGTGCAGGCAATATTGTGTAGCGGTATCTCTCTGTAAAGGCAATGTGGAGCGTTTTTTCTCTCTTTGTGCAGGCAATGTGGAGCAGTCTCTCTCTCTCGCTGCAGGCAATGTGAAGTGGTCTCTCTCTCTCTCTCTCTCTCTCTCTCTCTCTGCAGGCAGTGTGAAGCATTCTCTCTCTGTGCAGGCAGTGTCAAGCAGTCTCCCCACTCTTTGTGCAGGCAATGTGGAGCGGTCTCTCTATATCTCTCTCTGGGGCAATGTGGGGTTGTCTCTCTCTCTCTGTGCAGGCAATGTGGAGCAGTCTCTCTCTCTTTCTCTGTGCGGGCAATGTGGAGCAGTCTCTCTCTATCTCTCTGTGTGGGAAATGTGGTGCAGATGGATGGTGAGCCGATTCAGTGGTTCAATGGGCCACTTGACTGGATTTGCCCCCCAGACCTAAGGCTGCCAGCCCTCCCCTGGACCCCGGTGTGTCAAGACACTGGTTGGCTGAGGTAGTCAGGGAGGGAGTGGAAAGGTCGCCCTTGAAGTTTGAAGGAGGGTCTTTCCACTCAACTGTTCAGTAAGTTAGAAATGTGATGTGATTTCTATGTGATGAGATTGACTAACTTTTGCTTCCATTCTCTACACAGGTGGGACCACCTTAGTGTTAGACAGTCAGGATGTTCGTATTGTATTTTTTTTTGTTGTTCTCCACCAGGTGAGTTTATTTGGTGGGGGTGCATCAGTTTTCATGCATCTTAAAATGTGTAAACACATGTACAGCAGATTGTAAAGATATATTTTTTCACGCTAATTTATTCTGTAAATTTGTTTTTTCCCTTTTCCAGGTTTGCGGGATACTCCTGAAATTTTGGCAGAGTTTTTGATAGGAGGCGGTTGCCCCAGAGTCAGAGGGACCTGACTCATTTTGGTGTGGGGTGGGTGTAGCACCCTACAGGTAGGTGCTAGGTAAATGTATAGTGGGCCTTGTCTGCCTAACAGCAGGGCTGTGATTTGTTAGGTAGGGTGTCAGGGCTTCCAGATGTGCCTGCTGAAGGGAGAAGTATCCCCACTGGCTCCTGTGAGAGACTTCTAATAGGGCAGTGTGGGAAGCCCAATCAGGGGACACATCCCAGCTTGTAATTACCCCAGAAGGCAGATTAGGCTGCAAAGGATTCTGGGAGTGGGTACAAGTTTGGGGGAAGTGCGAACTGTGATACCCCAGCAAAGCATGGACTGTGTTTTCTTGTGTGTGTTTTTACAGTCACATTTAGTGCCGGTTAACACTATTGCGATGCGGGAACACTGCGAATATACTGTGTGTTACCGCATCGCATCCGCAGCACATATTGCCATATGCGATACGCTGGGGGTGTCAATTCAAAGTTAACGACACCCCTAGATCAGATCGCATATCGCAGTGCGATCTGACAGTTCGCACAGGAATCGGATCGCACTGGTGTGAACCACCATGTGATCCGATTCTGCTGCGGACCAAAAAAAGGGTCCTGTGCGTGTTCACTGCGATTGCGGTGCGAATTCAGCCATACAAATTGTATGGCTGAATTTGCAGCGCACAGACATCGCATGTGATTTTAGGAGCAGTGCGATCCGAATCATATGCAATGTCTGTGATCCGGCACTTAGTTATATCAATACACATTCCACAATTATGGTGCCTACCTAAAAAGCCTATACAAATTAACTGAATGTACCTTGTAAATTCTGTACACTTCCCTATGCTCATCTTGTTGTTTGGCCTGCCTTGCTGTGCACTGACATGGCATATGTGCATATTTTTTTAAATCAGACCCCATAAAGAAACTCCAGCAAGCCAACAAGGATTTTCCTTCTAGGTAAAATACTGCACTACATCTCCTTAATCCAGCAGATGGCAAACTTTCTTTTCAAGAATGAAACAAAACCTTCCATGGAAAAGTAAAAGTTTTCAACCTGCAAGGCTGCATGATGCCATGAAACAGTTAAACTCCAGGCAAACAGTTCAATACACAGATGAAATACATTTGATGGAGCTGCCAAAGTATTTCCTTGGTTGAACCTTGGGGAACCAGAGGTAGACCCCCATCTGAAAGAAGATGCAAGGTCAACCTGTTCTGTTGCTTCAGACACTGGATCTCACCTTGGTGCATTATGTAAAGTTAGCCAAAGGGTGCTATGCAAGTTTCGGTCCGTGGTCCATCAGCGGTCGAGACCAGTCCCTAAAGACCCCTTCGGGGGGTAAGCCCATCATGGAAATGGGTCTTGTCCCTAACAGCCTGCTCCGGTGTTGAAAACATTTGCCATGGTAAGTCTTATGTTTTCTGCCCTTTTCTGGTCCCAGTGTTCCAGCAGCCACCCTCAGCCATCCTAAAACTTACCTGAGCCCATATCGGTGCAGCAATGTTGTACGAAAGTCTCGGCTGTCTGGGACTCTCCCTCCTGATTGGCCATTGGCTCCTGCTGCTGTCAATACAAGTCAGTGAGCCAATGAGGATAGAGAGGGGGCAGGGCAGGGCCGAGTCGTGGCTCTGTGTCTGAATGGACACACGGAGCTGCAGTTTGACTTGCCTGCTGCTTGCTGTTGGGGCTCTCAGCAGGAGGGAGGGGCCAGGAGCAGCAGCGAGGGACCCGAGAAGAGGAGGATCTGGGCTACTTTGTGCAAAACCACTTCACAGAGCAGGTAAGTATAACATGTTTGTTATTTTTATAAAAAAAAAAAAAAAACTAGACTAAACTAGTATCGTATAAGTATATATAAATATAAGTAAAGATCTTGAGTACTCTGTTGGGGGGCACCTAGCCCTGCACATTGAGGATCATAGATGCAGGGACAAATAATCAGAAGGCCTTCCAGCTCAGACTCAGTTGAAGACTTGGGGTAGAGTCTGTCACCGAAGAGCCTCACTACTCTCTGCTCTGACCAGGGGCGGACTGACAACTCATGGGGCCCCCCGGGCACTAGGGGTTCATGAGGCCCCCAGGTTTAAAGATGGCCACCGCACGGCAGCCATCTTTCTGATGCAACATTTAAGTGATTGTAAAGTCTCATTTTTTTAAAATAACAAACATGTTATACTTACCTCCTCTGTGCAGTTGGTTTTGCAAAGAATGCATTAAGATAAAAAAAACCTTCCGCTTTTACAATCCTTTAATGCGGCATGCCCACGTAAAGCTGGTGACCCAGTGAAGGTACCAGGAGCCTCTCGTGGGCAGTGCCACCTTAACAGCATCATGGACAACGTAATGCACTGGAGGCCCCTACAAGGGAAAAGGTGACCAGTGGCGTGCATAGCACACAGTGGGTGTGGCTAACTAATGCCACATATTGGGCTTGGCTTTTTATTCTGATTAGAATTGTAAGTCTAATTTTTACAAATGTTTTTTATTTTAACTAAATTTAATTTAATATTTTTTTAAATATTTTTTTCAATACTTTGGTGGGTGGCTTTGGTGGGTTATCAGTCTCACTTTTGAGGCAGAGAAAGGGACACATTCCCCAGTCCCTTTCTCTGTAGCCTCAGCTGCACTGCAGATGAATGAACAGGAAACAGAGCCTCCTGTCCATTCATAAACTGAAGCATAGTGAACACAGTTTACTATGCTCAGTTATAGTTTAATACAGCGAGTAATCAGTATCAATCACTCATTGTGTTCACTTAAAAAAGGAAGGAGCTAGTAAATTACATATTTTCCAGCCCCTTTCTTGCACTTAATCCTGAGATTCTCCATGTGTCCCCCCAACTACTGCTGGTGGGAGAGGAAAGGAGGGATGCTGGCAGCGGGGGGTGAGAGAAATTCAGATCAGTGCAGCAGGTGGGGGAGATGACTGGTACCAATTCTTTGTGGCTCTCACTGTAGCAGCTGGAGCAGGAGATGTTGGATTCCAGAGCCACAAA
The DNA here is from genome assembly GCF_965119305.1 of Pelophylax lessonae. Taxonomy (NCBI): domain Eukaryota; kingdom Metazoa; phylum Chordata; class Amphibia; order Anura; family Ranidae; genus Pelophylax; species Pelophylax lessonae. Next base: position 510,172,816 of record NC_138771.1, on the reverse strand, counting down.
ATATTGGTTCCAGTTACTTCCCCCACCTGCTGCACTGATCACCTGCTCTGTCCACTTACCATCCCCCTGTTGGGAGGGAAGGGGGTAACTGCACCCCCCCCCCATGCACCAGTGGGATGGGGGTGTGAGGCAGTTGTGGGGGGATGACAGTTGGTAGGGGTGAGTCAGTTGGTGGGGAGGGGGGATTTCTTTCAATGGCAGTGTCTGTGGGGATGTTGGGAAAGTAGAGAATGTATAGTGATGTCTCTCAGCTGGGAGGTAGGCAGTAGCTGAAAGTGATATCTGTCGCTGGATGTATGAAGCGGCTTGGGGGTGATGCCAGCTGGGGGGAGTTAGGGGCTGAGAAGTATTCCAATATAATCAAAAACTACTGCGCTCATCCACTTATAGATAAAAAATTAAAAAATACAATAGTATGGCTCAAAGAGAACAACCTCCTGTTTTTTTTTTTTTATTATAAACGTTTATTGAAAAATATATTCAAGTACAAATAGAATAGTAAATGTAAAATTTGCGTAAAGGTGTTTCATCAATAAAACATTTCAAGTAATAGATATGTGAAAAAGCACACAAGCGATAAAAAACAAAAATTAAACAAAATAGAAGATGTATATCCGTCATTGATGGAAATATAACGTTGTATGAATAATGAAATATCTAGGAGTTGAGTGAGCAAGTTAACAGAATACGTGAAGAATAGTCAATAAGAAGGTTATCTCTTTCGCCTCAGTAGGAGGCGCCCAACTAACATAAACCATGAATATGGTGTGGTGGAAAACCAAGATATCATGTAATTGTAATGGCAACATATGTTGGTTGGTTAAGTTGATGTAATATTTATGTGGTTAAGGAACATTTGTATATGTACCAAGGAGTCCATTTTTGGTCAAATTTGGTCTTAGTGTTTGTGATGGTATGATGGTATTGTTCCATTAGTCTTATATCTTCTATTCTACGGATGATCTGATTAAAGGGTATAAAAGCCTCTTTCCAGTGTTTGGAGAACAACCTCCTGTTTTAAGAGATATAATATGCAACCCCCAAGCACTCTGTATGTCCAAATAATGTAAAGTTACTTTATGACTATTGTATTTTAACCCTGCATTATCCAAACTGTGTACAATCAAATATGTAAACTCAGCACATAAACTAAACACTCTAAAGCTAAATTCACATCTATGTATGTGAGGAATGCATGTAAAATTGCATGCCTTCCCAACACGCACAGAAATGTGCTGCACTTTAGCAAATGCACAGCAGTTCTAATAATTGTTAAGGCCACCCCCATGCATCTGCAAACGTGAGCCCCATACTGGTCTTTTTCATGACTTTTCCATGTTGCTCGTGTGTGTGAAAAACAAGCTCATACTTGGTCGTACCTGTAGGTGCGAACCAAGTCCAACTATGAGTACATAAAAAAAATAATCCTCAATAAACAAATATTTCTCTAAATGATCCGTGTTCATATGATTGTACTTTCATGCATATAGCCTCGATATCATGATGATATGTTTATTGGGGATTATCATTTTGTATACAGTGTGTATACAGTGGTGATCGAAAGTTTGGGCACCCTAGGTAAAAATTTGTATTAATGTGCATAAAGAAGCCAAGGAAAGATGGAAAAATCTCCAAAGGCATCAAATTACAGATTAGATATTCTTATAATATGTCAACAAAAATTCGATTTTATTTCCATCATTTACACTTTCAAAATAACAGAAAACAAAAAAAAATGGCGTCTGCAAAAGTTTGGGCACCCTGCAGGTTCTCCCATCACATGGCACTGAATTTGGGAGGGGGAATCTGACTGAGGGAGGCACAGGGCGAGCGTGCAGGAGGCTGCTGGAAGGGGGACAGATAAGAGATTCAGAACTTCTAAATACATACATATACCGGGCGATGTATGTATTTAGGAGCAGTAATATTGCTGCTTTGCTGCTGACAAACCCCAGGATGAGCTGTAGTGGGACAGCTTACTAGAAAGTGTGACTGTCCTGGCTCATGGGGCCCCGGGCCCTCGGGCAGTGCCAAGTGCCCTAATGGTCCGCTCCTGAGTCTAGTTCATCTAGGCAGCTCTCTGGTGCATCCCCCTGGTTCTAGAACATTGGAGAATATTCTAGAAATTAGTGGGCGGAAGCTAGGCGGTTTGTCTTGCATAATTAGGGGCCCTTAACCAATTCCCAGGAAGTGGACCTGACAGGGTGGAAGAGGGAGATGCAGTGCTGAGAGAGACTGTCAGTGGCCCTTGAGGGACCACGACCCCTGCTGGGTAGAGGTTCTACCTCAGGCCACAGCTCGGGTGGCTTGCCTGGAAGGATCCTATCACAGGAGGCAGTTGGAAGGAGGCTTTCCGGAGAGGCAGCAGGAGCAGGGAAGGACAGTGTGAGTTGATCAGCACGGTGCAGGTATAGACAAGGGGAGAGACTGGCAAATGTAGCAGGTCTCTCTTGAAGATGGCAGTGTGCTAAGTCTTCTTAAAACCTTGCCCTGGGAAATCTCCAGTGTGTCAGTCCGGGGGGCTGGAGCAGTGTGTCAGTCAGGGACTGGGAAGAAGCGTCAGCCAGGTGGGCTAGCATTGTTTGCAAGAAGTAGCTGGGACCGGGATCTACAGGGAAGCAGAAGGTATTGCAAGATGCAGTTCACTCCACATGTGCTACTTAAGAGACTGGGAGTTCCTAGCCTGTAAGGTGCCGTTGCTAAGCTAACAAAAGTTTTCTATTTGTTAAGGAGTGAACCTAGGGGAGCTGTACAAAGTATCCAGTTATTGTGCAGGAGATTCAAGAGGAGTTATAAATAGGGAGGAAGTTGTCCCTGGTTTTGTTACTGTCAAGTTGGGCATCCCATAATTCCCATCCCTATCCAAGTAATTATCCCCTAATTAAACAAAAAAAAATAAGCTCAAAGACTGTTTTCTGTGTCTGGATGCTAATTGAAGATGCTATGTGACTGGCTGTGCAGCAGTGGGAAACCCTGATATTTGCAACTCCTAAGGGAGTAGTGCTACACCTGCATTTAGAAACATTGAAAAATAATGCAAATAACTAATCAATAAACAAAATAAGTAAATACATTTTTTTTTTTTTTTTTTTACCTAAGACATGTAGCAGAATACGTTTTGGCCTAAACTTATGAAGAAAGATTTTTTTTTTATATGTTTTATAGCAGAAAGTAAAAATATCTTTTCTTTTTTTTCTTCAAAATTTTCAGTCTTGTTTTGTTTATATAATAATAAAAAAAAAAACCCAGTGGTGAAATACCATAAAAAGAAAGCTCTATTTGTGTGAGAAAAACGATTTAAATTTAATTTGGTTACAGCGTTGCATGACAATGCAATTGCCAGTTAAAGGAACACAGTGCTGAATAGCAACAAAATGTCCTGGTCATGAAGGGGGTAAAACCTTTCAGAGCTCAAGTGTTTAAGCATATAGCAATTGTGTGATAAATTGTGAAACCTAACACATTACAAATAAAACATAATATACAGGAAGCTGGTGTTTTAAAAGCCTAACACTAACATCTTTATATTTCAATATAGCACTTTACCCTCCGCATGTTTCCATTTGAGTCTGATTTTTCATGTAAATGCCTTGGAAAAAAATGCTGCCTTTCTGCCCTTCCACTGAAGAATTTATTAATAGCTACACCACTTAGCACAGGTGTCCTTACACAGACATATATTACAGAGAAAGAGAGAAGACGTGTCTAACCAAATCTGTTAGAGAGCTGATTACTGAGTGCATTGGGTCTAAAGGGCCATACACACTATAAGATTTTCTGAAGACTTTTTCCTTCAGATTTACCTTTTCTATGTAGTAAAAGGGCCTGCCAGATTGCATACACATGTAAAGTGTTTAGGTTTGACCTCATATTATCTGGTTTTGGTAAATCTAAAGGAAAAAGTCTTCAGAAAATCTTATAGTGTGTATGGCCCATAACTCTGGTGTCATTTGGACTGCACAATCCTTTTCAGAAACCCTGCACAACTGCTGCAACAAAAATAAGGTTTAGAAAATGGAAGTTGTTACTGCAGAGCCTAAGTACAAATTCAATACTGTGACATCATTTGGGCTTTAGCAATGTGAGAGCCTTCCCCAAGCAAATCTGGAATTATGTTCCCTTTTTAAAGTGAAACATTTACAGAGCCCTTGTGTTTTGCTCTTCGTCTTTATCTCAAGGACACCCAAGGCCACTCACATCTAAATTCCTGCATTGCTATATATTTATTCAATAAAGAATATTATGCAGTACAGGAACCTCTAGCAACCAATCACATGGCAGTTTTCCAGTAGGCAAATCTGGGATACCTTCTATGGGTTATTTTGCATATCCTCATTATTATTCTTTGTGCTGCCTTGGATATCTATAGCCAGGGCTTTTTTCAGCAGGAACGCGGGGGAACGCAGTTCCGGCTCCTCTGGCACTGAATGTATGAAAGGGGTGCTGGGTTGTGCTGTAGGGTCTACTGATCCTGGTTGCTAGGGGATGTATTGTAGCATGAGGGGATCTATATTTGCACTGCAGGTTGGAGTCTATTGTTGCTGGAGAAGTCTATTGTTACTGGTGGGGTAATCTATTGTTGCTGGGGTTTGTCTTATGTTGCTGGGGGGTCAGTTGTTGCTGGGAGAGATCTACTGTTAAGGGGGGTCTATTGCTGCAGGCTGTGGGGAGATCTGTTGTTGCTGCCAGGGCTTTATTGTTGTACTGTGGGATATTTTGTTGTGGGTGGTGAATTGTTGTTGGGGGGAGGGGATCTATTGTTGCTGGAGGGTGTATTGATGTTGCTGGCTGCAGGAGATCTATTTTATTGATTTTTTTGTTATCATTAACAAATTCCATACTTACTTGGTACCAAAAATAGTTCTGTATTCTCTATGAAGGGCAGTACTGGGAGGTGGGCAGGGGGTGGAATCAGGGAACGGTCCTCGGAGGTGGGGAGGGGCGGAGAAAAGGAGTGAGTCAGAACGGGGGAGTTCCTGCACCTATTCTTCGAGAAAAAAAGCCCTGTCTATAGCGATATGAGTTGTATGGTGCCAGGGTAAAATGGTAGAGAATTATTATATCCAAAGTTATTACTGCTAAAAATGTTTACAGAAAGATAAGTATCTGTAATCTGTGCAGTGGTTTGCTATGACTATGCTATGGGCCACAGCTCCACTACTGCAGTCTGCTCTATATTTTGAGGCCCCATGCTTGCTGTAATTATTATCTCACTACTTATGAAGTCTTTCTACCAGACTTAGCAATGACTTTCCTTAGTCTGGCCCAGAAGAGTAGCTGTGCGTTCTCATTGTCTGGCCAATCCAGGTAGGTCTTCTTATCTAGGATCTTAGTAAGTCTATGGTAATGCTGCAACTCTTCTCTAGAGATCTCATCAAGGAACACCAGAATGAGGGAGTCCTTACTTTCATCAAAAAGCCTGTATGTGGCCATTCTCATCTCCAAGGAGCACCAGTTACTGTGCAGGTATGAGTGGGTGATAACACAAACTGTCCATCTGCTGTTATAGATGCTGTCCATGATGTTCTCCATAATGTCTCTACCAACTTCAAAGTCCCGGTTATGGATACATACACGGAAGAAAGGAGGGCCATTCTGCTCCAGGCTGGGAAGAAGCTGCTCAGTGACCCACTGTTCATTGTGTGTATTATAAGAGACAAAAACATCATATTCATAATTTTCTTTGTCCCTCTGTTTGTGGTTCAGCCAGCATTTCACCATGTAGACCAGGTAGAGGATATACCACCAAATACTTTCATAGAAGAGAGATGTAAGCATGAATAGCATGGTGATCACAAAGGTCATTACAAACATGATCAGATCCAGGTCAGTGTGACAGTTACTGCGAAGAAAGGAAACCAGGTTTGAGGTGTTTCGGTTAATTTGACATGACTGATTGTGAAAATTAATAATGGACACCCTAGTGCCCGATTCCAGCCAAGATAACAACCCCCTGAACTTACAGTTACATGGAAACATTGTTTGCAAAAAATAAATATACTTTAAATTAGGCATTGAATCAAAAGCAGCTTCCTTCACTTCTTCAAAGTCCTGGTTTTCAATCACAAGAAATTCCAGTTGATGTAGATCCATAAACATGTCTTTGGAATCCAAGGTATTGATTCCAGAATTCTGTAAATGTAAAACCTTGAGCTTGGACAACCCTTGAAACATCTTATGGACATTCAACTGACCGTATTTAATACGTTTCTGAGTATCTTCTAGATAAAGAAACTTTAAAGGTACATCCTTAAGATAGTTCAGTGTGATGTCTGAAAAATCTTGGGAACTTCCACTGTAGTACAATCGTTCAAGATTAGTAAATGATAGGAGAGGGTGTGTTTCAGGCACAAAACATTCAACCCGTCTAATGTTTTTTAAATACAGCTTGTTAACTTTGCGAAACACATACTGAGATGAACAGTTTGTAAGTATATCTAATACATCAATTTCTAAAACCTGTAACTGTGAAAAACCATGGTAAAATTAATTCTCAAATATCATATATTTTGTCTTTGCCCTCAGATGTGTCAGAGGTAAACGAAAACAATTTAACCAGTCTATGAAATCATCTACATCATATGTCATCATTAGTTCTTGAAGTTTCTTCAGATCTTTGAAAACTTGGGAGCCGTGTTCATATATCATATTCTCATATAAGTTTAAATGTGTTAATGAAAATAGATTGGCAAATGTAGAATTGCTAATAGTAAACAAGTTATTATTTTGAAGGTTTAACACACTCAAATGAGATAAGCCAGCGAATGACAAATCTTCGATAATATTAATGTTGTTGTTTTCTAAGGACAAGATCTGAAGTTTTTTTAAGCAGGCAAACTGTCTTTTATAAAGTCTAGTTAACATGTTGTTAGATATAATGAGGTAAACTAATTCCATCCTTGGTGTGGATTCATCCTGACAAATGTCTAGATTTTCTAAACTATTTTGTGATAAATTTAGTGACAGTAAGTTGTTTAACCTTTGGAATTGCTTTAAGCTGACACTTTTGATAAAATTATATGAAAGGTCTAAATATCTTAGGGATTCACATGAGCCAGTAAAAGTATCAATCTCTTTTAAGGCGGAGGTTACTACAAGAAGTTTTTCAACTTTAAACTGCAAAGCACATTTGCAAATTTTAATTGAAGTACTGAGGAATTGTGACAGTGAAATAATTTTGCTTGTTCTAATTCCCGACTTATGGATTTGTTCTGTGTCGTCAAGAACGTCTATTGCTTGAAAAACGTTCAGATGGGGGAAATTGCACAGAGAATTTGTTTCAATTTGTTGAAATTGGTTTTTCCTGAAATCTAGGAACGTAATATTGAAATCTACATACTGTGCAATCTGTCCGTCAGTCATTGGATGTGGTGATCTAAAGCAATCTTCTTCTCTAAGAACATAAACGTTATTGGTTATTGATAGTTTGCGTAAATTGGGCAAATTTCTAGATTTTCCAAGTGATGTTGTTAATTTAGACAGATATGTCATGTTGTTGTTTTCCAGTATCAGATGATCCAGTTGAGAGACATGGTTAAATATCGAAAAGCTAAATGATGAGAAATATATCCCAGATATTTTCAGTATTTGTAGTGACGGTAAACCACAAAACGTGTCCTTGTGAAAAGTGGTGTCATCACGAAAAGTTTCTGATTTTATCCACAGAACGGAGAGTTGAGAAAGACCAGTGAAGGCTCCTGGCAGAAATTCTGCATTTCCAGAGATAGAGAGGGATTTCAAGCTTGTGAGTTGCGAGAATGCGTTCGCCTGTACAGTCAATCCCTGGTACTGAGTCAGGCAAAGCCAGTCTGTTTCCAGAGGTATCTCTTTCAGGGTTACACTAAGACTGTCCACCATGTCACAATGCACTGCTATGGTAAAATCCAGTTCCTCAAATTCATCACACTTATTGAAGTTTAAATCCAGAAATGGTGCAAAATATTTCTTTTCAAGGACTTGGCATTTCTGCCTTAGCAGGCACAAGCAGAATGATCCACCAGAAACAAAATAAAAGATCAATGCCACCATCATGCGGAATAGCTCCATGGTTAAGTTGACAAGCCAGTGTACAAAGTATCCTTGCTACATCAAACTGCCTAAGCATTTGTTAAAAGAGAAATTCTGCTACAGGCATACTTCCCTTTTAAGGTAGAACAATACAAGAACGCAAAGGATAATTAACCACTTCCAGTTTCTGTCAATTCTGACATTTCTCCCACACATTTAAAAAACAGCATTTTGTTGCAAGAAAATTACTTAGAACCACAAAACATTATACTGTATATATGTTTAGGACCTGCAGAATGTTTTTTTTTTTCAATTTGTATGTTGTACGCTGTTTGCACAAATGTTCAGGAAAAAGTACACCTTATTTGAATTTATGCACACAAACACAATATAATACCCATTTTTGGGTAAAATATAAAGTTGATATTATGCCACATAATTAAATACCTAACATGTCCCCAGTGGCGTATTATCCATTGGTGCAACATGTTCACTGCACACAGGCCCCAAGGGGGGGTGGGGGCAACTGTGCCCCCGAAAGACATTGCACCAATGGATGAGACATGCCAGGTCAGGGGCAGTGGCAGAACTACCAGGGTTGCAATTGCGACCAGGCCCTAGACTTCCGCCATTGTAAGGCTCTTCTACCAATATGAGACAGAAGCTAGTCTCATTCACAGGCAGGCACACAGTATCCTAACATCGGTCCGCCCCACCCATCCTCTCCGCCCATTTAGTTCCTAGCTGTAGGGAGATGCCATGTCGGGAGGCAGAGACTGAAGGAGAATGTCAGCTCACCCTGGCTGGGCCAGTAGAGTGAAGGGGAAGGAGCTCTCCACCATGTGAGGAGACCCCATGTCGAGATAGAGGTTACTGGATACACACTGAGACTGAGCAAGGCTAGAGAACTGACCGAGTGATCTGTAAGTGAGTGCCACTGATCCCATCCCCACCACCACCACTGCCACTGATCACATCCCCCACCACCACTACTACTGCTGCCACTGATCCCATCCTCCCACCACCACCGATCCCAACCCCCCACCACCGCTGCCACTGATCCCATTCCCCCACCACCACTACCACTGCTGCCACTGATCTCATCAACCCTACCACCACCGCTGCCACTGATCCCATTGCTCCTACCACCGCTGCTACTGATCCCATCCCACCCCTCACCACCACTGCTGCTATTGATCCCATCCCCCACCATCAGCACTGCTACTGATCCCACCCCCCACCACCAGCGCTGCCACTCATCCCACCCCCCTCCACCACTGCTGCCACTCATCTCACCCCCCTCCATCACTGCTGCCACTCATTCCATTCCCCCACCAGCACTCATCCCACCCCCTCACTGTTTGCACCAATCTTATCCCCCACCACCACCGCTGCCACTGATCCCACCCTCCACAACCACTGCCACTGATCCCATCCTTTCCCCCACCACCACCACTGCCACTGATCCCATCCCCCCACCACTGCTGCCACTAATCTCATCTCCCTACCACCATCACTGCCACTGATCCCATCCACCCAACCACGGCTGCCACTGATTACATCCCCCCACCACTACTGCCACTGATCTCTTCCCCCACCACCACTGATCCCACCCCACCACCACTGCTGCCACTGATCCCATCCTCCCCCTTCACCAACGCTGCCACTGATTCCCCCTACCACCCCACCCAACACTAACAGACCTTCCTCCTTCGCACAGACAGGAGAGTAGAGAGAAAGCTGGACCTGATGCTCTTCCTCCTGCCCCCCTCCTCCTATGTGTACCTGTGGCCCCACCCACTGCCATATACTCTGCACTCCTCTCTCTGCACATACCACCTACAGTGGTGATTGAAAGTTTGGGCACCCCAGGTAAAAATATGTATTAATGTGCATAAAGAAGCCAAGGAAAGATGGAAAAATCTCCAAAAGGCATCAAATTACAGATTAGACATTCTTATAATATGTCAACAAAAGTTAGATTTTATTTCCATCATTTACACTTTCAAAATAACAGAAAACAAAAAAATGGCGTCTGCAAAAGTTTGGGCACCCTGAAGAGTTAATATCTTGTACTGCCCCCTTTGGCAAGTATCACAGCTTGTAAACGCTTTTTGTAGCCGGCCAAGAGTCTTTCAATTTTTTTTTAGGTATCTTTGCCCATTCTTCCTTACAAAAGTCTTCCAGTTCTTTGAGATCTCTGGGCTGTCTGTCACGTACTGCTCTTTTAAGGTCTATCCATAGATTTTCACTTATGTTGAGGTCAGGAGATTGTGAAGGCCATGGCAAAACCTTCAGTTTACGCCTCGTGGATTTCGAGGTGTGTTTAGGATCATTATCCATTTGTAGAAGCCATCCTCTCTTTAACTTCAGCTTTTTCACAGATGGCATCAAGTTACCATCCAAAATTTGCTAAAAATTTTATTGAATCCATTTTTCCTTCTACTTGTGAGATGTTCCCTGTGCCACTGGCTGCAATACAACCCCAAAGCATGATTGATCCACCCCCATGCTTAACAATTGGACAGAGGTTCTTTTCATTAAATTCTGTGCCCCTTGTTCTCCAAACGTACCTTTGCTCATTCCGGCCAAAAAGTTCAATTTTAACCTCATCGGTCCACAGAACTTGTTTCCAAAATGCATCAGGCTTCTCTATATGTTCATTTGCAAAGTTCAAACGCTGATTTTTGTGGTGAGGACGCAGAAGAGGTTTTCTTCTGATGACTCTTCCATGAAGACCATATTTGTACAAGTATCTCTTTATTGTGGAATAGTGTACCACAACTCCAGTGTCTGCCAGATCTTTCTGGAGGGATTGTGCAGTCAAACGTGGGTTTTGATATTTTTCTTCCAGATCTTGCTTAAACTTCCTCTGTTCCTGATGACTGCCATTTCCTAATTACATTCTGAACAGAGGATATTGACATCTGAAAACGCTTTGCTATCTACTTATAGCCTTCTCCAGCTTTGTGAGCGTCAACTATTTTCAGTTTCAGTTTTCTAGACAACTGCTTAGAAGATCCCATGGTGCTGATTGTTGGGGCAAGGTCAGATGAGTCTGGGCATTTAAAACCTTTGAGATTGACCTGGTCTTCCCAGACGATGATTGAGAACAATCCATGACACTGGCAGGTCTCAGCCTTGCAAAGGGGGCAGTGCATGCTATAAATTCTGCAGGGTGCCCAAACTTTTGCAGACGCCATTTTTTTGTTTTCTGTAATTTTGAAAGTGTCAATGATGGAAATAAAATCTAACTTTTGTTGACATATTATAAGAATGTCTAATCTGTAATTTGATGCCTTTTGGAGATTTTTCCATCTTTCTTTGGCTTCCTTATGCACATTAATACAAATTTTTACCTGGGGTGCCCAAACTTTCAATCACCACTGTAAATATTATAAAAATGAACGTTTTACCACGTATCCTCTTTGTACTTCAAATGTTGCCATTGGGTGTGCCTATAGGGTTCTTCTCTATACTCCAGACCTTGATTGCTCTTGAGCTTTATCTGGAAGGGTAGGCACCCCAGAATATCCAGGTCTACTTTACACTGCTCCAAACGATATGGAGGGCTTGCCGTTCCTAGCCTTAAAACATATCATCATGCTATTGTCTTATCAAGGGTATCTGATTGGAAATATGCTGGTAATTCCAAACTTTGGGTACACCTGGACTCTACTCTAAGTGGCACGGTCCTATCCAGCGTTCCGTGGATACCCCGCTCCTCAAGAGCTCTATCTCCTTCCACCTTACCCACCTCCACCCTGGAAATTTGGGACATGCTCCACAAAAAGTACTCCTAGGCCTATAACTCACCCTTAATGCCCCTCCTAAACAACAGCTACTTTCTTCCTGGCTCCATGGATCCTGGCTTCAAACTATGGTCCCCTGATGGTCCTCTATTGCTTCATCATGTTCTCCAAAATCATACACCTAAGCCTCTTCAATCCATTTTGGGAACAAAATCAATCCAATTCATAGGCAAATTGAGATATGCCCAACTAACCCATTTTCTCCACTCTCTGCCTTGTCCAGAGATTCTACTGGATTTAAATCTTGCAACTACAAAGATTCTCTGCTGCACTGTGTTTTCCAGTTTATTTTAAAGCTCTTATCATACTGCAAGGCCCCTCCTACACAGAATACCTTGCCAAATGGGAAGCTGACCTTCAATCTCATCTTTCAGACAAGCAAAAGAACAAGATCCTGCATCTCTCTCATACATCTTCAATATCGTCCAAAATGGCAGAAACTAACTACAAACTTCTAACCAGATGGCACTATACCCAAGCCAAACTATACAACAAGTTCCCCTCCCATTCCCCATTGTGTTGGAGGAATTGTGGGAACCTAGCCTCTCATGCTCACATCTGGTGGGACTGCCCTTTAATCTGTCTTTTCTGGTCTTTTTCTACCCTCGAACCAGTCAGCTCACATAAATGCTTTCTCACCCCACATCTCTTGAACACAGCAGTCCCTCATTCCTGCTCTTTGGGGTCAGCCACTAATCCCCTCTATGAGACAATGGCTGCGCAAGGTAGATGAGGTCTGTTTATTAGAGGAACTTACCTGTTTCTCTAAAGGTAGCATTAGCCGTCACACCAAAATATGGGCCCACTGGTTCAAATTCAAATTCACTTCCTGTTTTAAAGAAATTATGCTTGCCCCTCCAGGCGAGCTACCTTGTGATGGTTTCTAATTCTCTTGCTATACTTTGTTGTATTCCTTTATGTTATATTATATAACTGTAGGTATATTCCACCTGTTTTTCAGCACCTTATCTTCTTCTTCACCCCATTCCTTCTCTTTTCTCCCTCCCTCTTCCATTTCTTCCCCATATCTCTTCTCTCTACCTCAATAAATAGAAAGTCTACTATGCACCGTTAACCCAAACCCAGGCTATGTTTGTTGCTATATTTCTAATTTTTTGAGAGTTACGACTTACGATCCTGCTGGTTCGTGGGTATTTCATTCCTGTTTTTACATTTGTAGATTATTATACAATGTACATGTGCTATTTCTGTTTTCCGTTATTTTTCTAAATAAGCAGATATTAACCGCCTGCCGACCGCCCACAGTATATTTACTGTGGCAGTCAGCCCCTCCTGGGCAAAGCGACGTAGTACTATGTCGCTCGCCCAGGAGCCTGCAGGACGCTCTTTTTTTGTTTATAGCGCAAAAAATAAAAATCGTACAGATGATCAAATACCACCAAAAAAAAACTCTGTTTGTGGGGAAAAAAGGACGTCAATTTCATTTGGGTACAGCGGCGCACGTCCGCGCAATTGTCCGTTAAAGTCACGCAGTGGCGAATCGCAAAATAGGCCCTGGTCTTTGAGCAGGAAAATCCTCCGGGGCTTAAGTGGTTAAACAAAAAAATAAATAAAATGCTAGGTCTGTAGACCAAATAGCAGGTAATAGGGCTGGTTGAATTGAAATTTTGGAAAAAAGGAGCTGACTCAGACATCATACTTGAGTCTTGTAATTATACAAGGATTAAGAAATTTTAGAAGAAAAGAAGCATTATCGATATAAAATATATGCTTTATTAACTTACTGGCAGCCAGCAGCTTACACACAGAAATGATAACTATTAAAATACAATGCAATATGCGCTTAAGCACTACATGCATTCATGCATTAAAACATGTGCAATTAAGCACTGCATACATGCTTTCCAACATGATGCAACTGGGAAATATGTTTTAAAAACACATTACCAACATGCAGTAAAATCTTTGCTGTAAAATGATTTTATCATCATAATCTGACATATCCTGTAGAGCAGCATACTGCAGAAATCTAGCAGTATTTGTACAACCAAAATTTACAACCTTCAATTATATCATAATAAACCAATCCAAACTCCCATGTCAGTCCATCTTCTTTTAAATGTCTTAATTAACCACTTGACCTCTGGAAGGTTTTACCCCCTTCATGACAAGGCCATTTTTTGCAATAGGGCACTGCATTACTTTTAAAGACAATTGCGCATTAGTGCCACACTACCCAAACAAAATTTCTAATTTCTGTCCTTTCTTTCCTACATATTGAGCTTTCTTTTGGTGGTATTTGATCACCTCTGCGGGTTTCTTTTTTTTTTTTTTTTGTGCTATAAACAAAAAAAGACTGACAATTTTGAAAAAAAAATAAAAATATTTTTTACTTTCTGCTATATCTAATAAAAAAATGATGCTACATATTTTTGGTAATAAAAAATCCCAATAAGCGTATATTGATTGGTTTTCACAAAAGTTATAGCGTCAACAAACTATGGGATATATTTATGGAATATTTATGTATTTTTTAATTTTAATAGTAATGGCGGCAATCAGTGGGACTGCGATATTGTGGTGGACAAATTGGACACCTAACTGACACTTTTTTGGGAACCAGTGACACCAAGACAGAGATCAGTGCTAAAATTATTCACTGTATTAAGTCACGGTACTAATGACACAGGCAGGGAAGGGGTAATATCTAGAATGATCAAGGGTTAAATGTGTGGCCAACATGCGTTACTGTGTGTGCTGTATGCTGTTTTTGCTAAGCATTGTGCTGTTTTTTACTTTGCAGGAAGAGAAAAACAGCACATTGCCGCTATCAGAAGAGAGCCCTGTGTTTGTGCACCTACACAAGGCTCTTTTCGGTAATGTCCAGGGCTGATAAGCACTGGATTACATACCTAGTATGTGTTCCGTGTGCCAGGGTAGGGAGCGCGCCCCCGCCGCCCCAGCTGTGCTGCGATTGGCTACAGCACCAACTAATCAGCGGGTGCCGGTCACTGATTGGTTGCCAGGCACCTGCTGATTAAGTGGTGATGTAGCCAATCGCAGCACAGCTGGTGATAGGATATTGATCTCTGTGAATATGGATTTTATGCAGAAATTGATATATTACATGTATTTGAAATGTTTTATAAAGATGAGGTTTGGGATGTCACTTTAATATTATAAGATGTGTAATGGTGGGTAGAGAGAATTACTTGCTTAGGAATGAGGAAGTGTTTTTTATGTCCTAGTTTTACTACAAATGTGCAAACTGACAATGTAAGCAACATTTAGCAATAGTTTGCAATAGGTTATAATTAGATTCTGGTAAGATGAACGCAGAGTGACAGGTATTTAGAAGGATTAATTCACCCGCCTATATGAGGGGAATTATATCCTATCAAGAGATACCATAATTGAGTGCCACCTTTAATTGTCATGTGATATGCTGTGCTTTGCATCATTGCATCCTGCGATCTGAGTTTGTATAAAATGATTGTATGTGGAAATAAACTTTGAACATCATACCAACTTCCATTGTAAGTGGTAAGAGGTTAACAAGAGAAAATAGATAAAGTATTAGGTTAGAGTGTTTTACAGGTACTGATAGGTAAAGGTTGACTTATCAGAATGGTGTCAGAATAATGTGCTTAGCAAATGAGAATTTAACAGTCATTTGGCTAGAGTTCTTTGGGAAGGATGTGGCTGCTGCCTTGGTGACAGAGTTGGTTAACTCCTAAATTGCACTTGGGGCTTGTGAATACAGGATTATTAGGTAGGAAATAACAATAATAGGGAAGAATTATTTATCAGAATTATTATTGTTATCAGAAGTATTGTCAGTATAGGTTAGGGAACTCTCTTTAAGATATGCTCAGAGAAAAATAATTTCATGTGTTGAAGAATGAGGTGCGCAAACAAAAAATTAATCTCCAGCAGCAACCGAAAACTTTAACCTTGATAAAGTAAACATGTGATGTGCAAAAAATGGGTGCGCTAGATGTGAACAATGTGTGTTGAACCAAAAGGGAAAACACAATGAACAAAATACCTAATATATAAATATACACAGATATTATAAATGGTGCACAATGGGAACAAAAACGTGCTATAGAAATATGAGCAGTCCAAAACAAGTCCAAAATGAAAAAAAGGCTGAAATCTTCTTGATGGTGAATGAAGGTGAAGAAGAAGACGTGCAAACACCAAATCCCTCTTGGCACCCACGTGTAAAGAAAAGAGAGGTAATACCCTTACCAACTCAACATATTAAAACACTTGAGAAGATGACACCAGCCAGTGTAATAGATATAAAGTCCTGACCTTTCACTCTTCCACCCGATATGTGGTATATCAAAACTCTTACCAAAGGCAAGTATTTCACAGGTCAGATGGTGAGTGATAATGTTCTCCAAATCATCAGGCAAATTATCCAGACTGACAGGCAGTGAATTTTCTTGTAAATCTTGTTCTGACTCCTGTTGCTGTGTGGGGGTTGGTCTCTCTCCTATACCCCTCAAACTCAGTGACAGATAGTGCCCAAAAAAGAATGGAACAGGCAATAGTGCATTACCTCTTAAACGACTTTATTAAAAAAGGTAGAACACTTACAGTGAAGTTGTTTAAATAGGCGAATGCAAATTCAAATGTGGCCGCTCTGCAGCACGGACCACGGGTGCTTCTCCCCCCGACGCTTTTCCCCTGATGAGGCATCAACTGGGAATGGAGATAGGGGCCACGCCATCACTTTGCCTGTATTTATATTGCCAAATCTGAACACTTCCTGTTTCGTGAACTCGGGACCCGGAAGTGATGCTTACTTACTTCCTGTCCAGATCACTTCCTGTGTACACAAATGACCCGGAAGGTAAACAGGTAAACTCGTGACCCGGGAGTGATGCTTACTTCCTGTCCGAATCACTTACTGTGTACACAAAATGACCCGGAAGGTAAACATCAGGTCTGTCTAAATGACACTGAGTTGTTTACACTGTATAATGTATTATTTTGTTCTAAGAATGACACAGGGGCAAAATTACAAGGGGATAGCAGCGATATAGCTACAAGTATCCCCTATAACAATATACTTGTATAGGAAACCGGGATCTATATTATATAAAAAATATATAAATAAGCAGTTTAATATATTAAAATAAAATTAAATTACCCGATCCTGAAGTGTTAAAATTTGACATATAAATGTTTGATAAACTAAAATCATACTGTAAAATTTAATACAAACATATAAAATCCAATATGATACATGTGAACTAATATACACTAGAATAAATTAATATAAATATATAAAATTAAAACATAGTGTAATGTGGATTAAGTTATGAGGGTCACGAGCTAAAATTATCCTAAATTCTATTAGGTGAGATACTAGCCTATCTGGAGGATGTTAAAATGTAAAGGGACTAGGTGCTGATATACGGATATGATAAGCAGATTGACTATTATTAATATGGGCATTTATGTCCCAATCAATATTCAGGCCCAAAGGTCGGTAACTTCTTAACTCATGTATCCAAAACGTCTCGCGTTTGGAAATGGTTCTCCTTAGGTTACTGCCCCTCCAGTGGGGGACATATTTTACTATAGCAATCACCTGGAGATTAGTGGGGTTCTTACGATGGCATTTAGCATTGTGCTGAGACACACAATGTCCCCCAAAGCCCTTTTTAATTTTGGTTATGTGCTCTCCAACTCTGATACTTAGCGATTGTCCTACCCACATATTGGAGACCACAACTACGGATGAGAAGATACACTAAACCCTTAGTGTGACATGAAATAAAATGTTGAATTTTAAAAGTTTTCCCTGTCACATTGGATGAAAACTGGTGCGTTTTAATAGTCTTGGATTCTGAACAAATCCTGCATCTCCTGCATAGAAAAAAAACCCTTCATGTTACCAAACATTACAGGGGAAACTGGTCTCTCTATCAGGTTTGGAGCAACTAATTCTTTTTGGCTCTGTGATCTTTTAAAGATTAATTGTGGCCTATCTGGGAGTGTGGGACCCAGAGTTTTGTCCCCTTTGAGAACTTTCCAATATTTCTCAAGGGTTTCTTTTATCCAATGGTGGTGATGGGAAAAAGTAGTGAGAAAGACAAATTCATATTGCGCTTGATCTTTCTTTCGTCCTGTTACTTCTTTAGGAACTATCATATCTGCCTGTTTATATTCAGCTACCGAATAGATTTCCTCTTCCAATACCACATTGTTATACCCTTTTTGTATAAATTTATCTTTGAGAATTTTTGCCTGTACATTAAAATCTGAGTCGTTAGTACAGTTACGACGGATGCATCTAAATTGCCCCTTTGGCACTGCTTTAAGCCATGTTGCATGATGACAACTGTCAAGAGGAATAAAACCATTCTTGTCAGTTGGCTTAAAGTAGGTTTTCGTAGAAAAACTTAAACCTTGTCTGGTAATAACCAAATCTAGAAAATTTACAGATGTCTCACTGTATTGGTATGTAAACCGTATGCCCCAGTCATTGCAGTTCAGCTGGTTAATGAATGCATGCAATGACTCTACACTTCCCTTCCATAACAATAAGGCGTCATCTATATATCGCCTACAGAATATAAGCTCACTTGCTCGATCTGTATAGATAGTCCGGTCCTCCCAAAGAGTCATGAAAAGATTGGCAAGGCTGGGGGCAAATTTGGCCCCCATAGCCATGCCAGTCTTCTGCAAATAAAAATCCCCGCCGAAATAAAAGTAATTGTGCTCCATCCCGAATATCAATAACTCCAAAATGAAGCTCTTCTGTTTCAGCGGAATTTCATGGTTCAAATCCAAATATGTCCTGACCGCCTCATATCCCATATCATGGGGTATGATTGTGTATAAAGATGCCACATTGGCGGTCACTAGTAGCAAGTCACCCTCAACCTCTAGTTCAGTGATCTCCTTTATACATTGTGTAGTGTCTTTAAGGAAAGCTGGAGTATCCTGAACCAGGGGCTGCAGAAAAAAATCTATTTACAGGGATATCTCGGTTCACAAACTTAATTCGTGAACTGACTCTGGTCGCGACCCGAATTGGTCGTGAACCGAGGCACATTTTCCCATAGGGTTCAATGTAAATCCGGTTAATCCGTTCTGACCTTTTTTTCTTGGTTTTTGAAGCACAAAACATATGAAACACATTAGTACAGTAAAGTAATGTATAAGGAGAGAACACTAACCTTGCTTGAGAGGACTTCTGGCATGGAGGAAGGCAGGTGGGAGGCTGGTGGGAGGTGGTTATTGTTTGGAGGGAGAGTCCCCCTCCATAAGGACATCAGGGGGATATCCTTCAGGGGTTTCCTCTCTCCTTTGTCTCCTAGCTGCAGGCTCAGTTCTGCTGAAAAATCTGTCCAATGTCACTTGTCTCTTCATGCGCTGCATAACCCTCCGGAAATGAGAGACCACATTATCATTCATGAGATTTAACACTCTGTTCGTGACAGCTATGTTGGGGTGGTGCTTTTCAAAAAAATCATGGCACTCATTCCATTTTTGCATAATGGATTTTATGGCATCACTGCTAACCTCCTCCCTTTCTTCCTCTTCCTCAGTGGAATGCTCCTCAAGAAGTGCCCTCTGCTGCTCACTGTGGAGTTCAGAAAGCTCTTCCGTGGTCAGCTCCTCCCTATGTTCCTCAACAAGCTCTTCCACATCAGCACCATCAACGTCCAGACCCATACTGTTGCCCATGGACACAGTTTCCTCCACTACCGCTGCATCAGACCCTTCTAAGTCAGGTTCACTTTCAGTGACAGATTCTGGCCACAGTTTCCTCCAGGCAGAATTTAGGGTTCGGGGAGTGACCTCTTCCCAGGCTTTGTCAATGAGGTTAATGCAGTGGAAAACATTGAAATGTTTCTTCCAGAACTCTTTCAAAGTCAAGGGCGTCTCTTCAGTGACATTAAAACACCTAGTGAAGAGCGCCTTTGTGTACAGCTTCTTGAAGTTGCAGATGACTTGCTGGTCCATGGGCTGCAGAAGTGGTGTTGTGTTGGGGGGGAGGAACTTTACCTTGATGAAGTCATAATCCGCATCCATATCATCCACCAAGGCTGGAGGGTGTGCCGGGAGAATTGTCCATCAGAAGAAGGCACCTTTCAGGCAGCTGGTTATCAAAAAAAAATATTTTCTGACGGTGGGTGCGAACACCTCGTGCAGCCTTCCATAAACAATTAATTGCCTTGTGACCCAAGCTTTGGCATTGGCTCTCCACATGACGGGCAGTCTGGCCTTGTTCACATTTTGTTCCCTAAATGCATGGGGGGTCTGAGAATGGTACACCAGTAGTGGTTTTATATTCAGATCGGCGGATGCGTTGGCACACAGCAAAAGAGTTAATCTGTCCTTCATGGGCTTGTGCCCTGGTAGTGCCTTTTCCTCCTGCGTGATATAGGTTCTGTTCGGCATTTTTTCCAGAAGAGCCCTGTTTCATCACAGTTGAACACTTGTTGAGCGACTTATCCTTCTGTCTTCATGAATTCCGCAAATTCTACCTTGTAGGCTTCTGCTGCGGCCTTGTCAGAACTGGAAGCCTCACCATGTCTAATCACACTGTGGATGCCACTTCTCCTGCGGAATTTTTCAAACCACCCCCTACTGGCTTTAAATTCGTCACTTGCTGCACTTGTAGAGGGGCTTCTTTGTAGTAAATCATTGTGCAATTTCCTGGCTTTCTCACAGATCATAGCTTCACTAACGCTATCACCTGCCAGTTGTTTCGCATTTAACCACACCGACAAAAGTTTTTCCACCTCTTCCAGCACTTGCGGCCTCTGCTTGGTTAACATTGTTACTCCTTTTGCAACATCAGCTCCTTTGGTGGCGGCTTTGTTTTTCAAAATTGTCGAGATTGTTGACTTTGCCCTCATGTACTCCAAGGCCAAATCAGTCACACGAATACCACGGTCATGCTTTTCTACAATTTCCTTCTTCAGCTCAATGGTTATTTTCTTCACAACCATGCTGTCTCCTTTACTATTGCTCTGCACTTTCTTTTTGCCACCATGCTTGCGCTGCACATTCTTGTCACCTGCATTTCCACTTTGCACATTCTCACTTGCATTTCCACTTTGCACATTGTCAACCGCATTTCCACTTGGCACATTGTCACCCGCATTTCCACTTGGCACATTGTCACCTGCATTTCCACTTGGCACATTGTCACCTGCATTTCCACTTTGCACATTGTCACCTGCATTGCTGTTCTTGTCACCTTCATTGCTGCTCCGCACTTTCTTCTTTCCACCATGCTTCTTGGGAGCCATATTGGGAGTCCAGTACAGTACAGTACTGTGCAGTAAGCACTGAAACGGGGAACTGTACTGTACAATACATTAAGTACTGTACAGTATTGTACAGAAGTACTGTACAGTAGTACAGTACAGTACGTGCTAAAAAGCACACCAAATAGCAAAAAGTGTACTGTACTTCTTTCTGTGTGTCTCTTCTCTTCTCTCTCTTCTCTCCACGATCTTCCTACAGGAAGTCACGCCCATGTGACTGCCTGGAAATAGCATAAAATGGCTGCGGCTCCTGTTCGTGAACCGAAGCGGAGTTCGTGAACCGGAGCATATTTTCATGAACTTTTCTGTTCTTGAACCGAGTTGTTCGTGAACAGAAGCGGTCTTGAAACCGAGGTATCACTGTATTTCCTGATGCGAGCCGTCACGTAGTCAATACCACTCGGGATTGGTCTACCGGGTGGCTTGACAAGGCTCTTATGGACCTTCGGGAGATATTAGATAGTTGGGATCCTTGGAGCCAGTGGGACAAGGTATTCTTTTTCTTTTTTGTATAGAATCCCTTCTTGGAAACCTTTTTTGATTAATTTCTCTAATTTTCTTTTGTAATTGTGGGTTGGATCTTTTTTGAGGATTTCATAAGTTTTATTGTCTGCAAGCAAATTGTTAATTTCTTCTAAGTAATCCTCCTTTTTTAAGAGAACAATTCTGCCACCCTTGTCTGCTGGACGGATGATCAGGTCCTTATGACTGCATAGAGTTTTGACCCCCAGCATCAAGTCACTCTGGGGACAGAAGTTAACCACTTAAGCCCCGGAAGATTTTACCCCCATTCCGACCAGGGTTTTTTTTGCGATTCGGCACTGCGTGATTTTAACGGACAATTGCGCGGTCGTGCGATGCTGTACCTAAACGAATTTGGCGTCCTTTTTTTCCCACAAACAGAGCTTTCTTTTGGTGGTATTTGATCACCTGTGCGATTTTTACTTTTTTCGCTATAAACAAAATAAGAGCGTCAATTGTGCAAAAATAACAATATTTTTCACATTTTTTTATATGAAATTCCCCCAAAAAAATTTAAAAATCAAAATTTTTTAACATTTTAGGCCAGTTTGTTTTATGCTACATATGTTTGGTAAAAAAAACCCTGCAAAAAACGTATTTTGATTGGTTTGTGCAAAAGTTATTGCGTTTACTAACTAAGGGAAAGATTTCTGTCATTTTTTTTTTTTTTTTAACGCGTAATGGCGGCGATCTGCGACTTTTTTTGCGGTACTGCGACATTGCGGCGGACAGATCGGACCCTTGACTGACATTTTTGACACTTTTGGGGTTACCAGTGACATTACTACAGTAATCAGTGCTATATATATGCACTAGGGCTGTGCATCTTCACTTACCTCACGATTCGATGCGATTACGATTATTAGGGTCGCAATTCGATACGATTCGATTCCGCGATGCATCACGATGCATCACGATTACTGCCCAATGCCCATGCCCAGCCCACTGCCCAATGGTTTTCAAAACTTTATAAAAAAAAACAAACAATTAAGCAGTCACAAATAAAAGAATCCTTTTTATTTTCATTTGCTTCAAAGGACACTTTCCTGGACCCTGTCATGGCCTGCAAGCCCTGCATACTTTAGTGCACTTGCACTGCAAACATATAGGAAGGTCTGAAAATGCAAACAGCATAGCAGAGACAGACAACAACACTAGTATTTTACTAGAAGTAACAGTAAAATTAGTAAAAAACTGTAGTAGTGCAGTTTACTGCTTCATAAAAGAAAATATTAATATAAGCCAGGCCTACCACCATTTAAAGTACAACTAAAGGCCAAACTTTTTGGATTTTGGATAAAGTTTGGCCTATAGTTGTACTTTAAGGCAAGCCAAGATAGAAGAAGCCAGCCAGCCAGCCAGCCAAGCTAATATTCTTGTGCATATGGTCATCATAAATTACCACAAAACATTATATATAAATCCTTTTATGTGAATATGCATTGCAATAAATTCCAGGTGTGCCATAACCTGTCCTCTACAAAACAGAGCACTTCCTGACTAGTAGCAAACATTAAGGGTGAACCTGGCAATAGTGCACTGCTGCATAACTTCCATGTTCACCGTGATGTTTGTTTCCCTCTGCAACTGCCAGTCAACTCAAGTGAGTTGATGGATTGGCTGCTAGAGGGGAGTTACAAATATAAGCTTTAAGCTTATCAATTCACTTATGTCACTTTTATGTCACTTACTTTACAGAAAACGTTACCTGTCCTGCAGACAGTCTCTGTCTCTACCACGATTAAACCCAACTGAAGCCAAGCCAAAGCCACCATTAGAGGAAGGAAAACCCTTGACAGAGTAAATCAACTAAAGCTTAAACCTTGAGTAAATCTTCATGGGATCACAAAAAAACACACAACACGAATGTCTGCATCAGAATCATGAGAACTGAAGAAAGGTTTGGCATTGCCACACTGGTACAACTCAAGGCATATAGGTTAGGTCAGGTTTGTGTGTATTTGTGATCCAGTAAAGATTTAATCAAGGTTTTACGCTTCAATGTATGATTGATTTAATCTTTCAAGGATGTCCTTTCCTGTACCATGGCTGCCTGGCTTGCCTTCAGTTGTCTAGATACACTTTTACCTTTAGTATTTGTTTGGTTGAGGGAACCCCCTACACTTGCTATTGCTACAGAGTACAACAGACCAGCAGACAGACATGCGTTGCAATAATTTCCAGGTGTGTGCCATAACCTGTCGTCTACAAAACAGAGCACTTCCTGACTAGTAGCAAATATCAAAGGTGAACCTGGCAATAGTGCACTGCTGCATAACTTCCATGTTCACCGTGATGTTTGTTTCCCCCTGCAACTGCCAGTCAACTCAAGTGAAGTGAGTTGATGGCTGCTAGAGGGGAGTTATACAAATATAAGCTTAAGCTTAAATAATTATCAATTCACTTATGTGAATGGACCATTTTTGAAAACAAGCCATTCTCCATCTCTCCAGTGCTAGAAAAGCTGTAAAAAATATAAAATGTTCCAGGTTCACTGCGATTGTGTTTGCCCCTGTCATTGCCAGTCAACTAAACACAGTGTGTGTGTGTGTGTCGTGACTACTCAAAAGCTTATACGCAGCCTCATCAGCATCAACTCAACACACACAAACTGTGTGTGTGTGTGTGTGTGTGTTGAGTTAATGCTAGAACTGCGTTACAAGCTCTTGAGTTGTCACGACAGTCAGTCAGTCAGTCAGTCAGTCACGTTACAGACAGAAAACTTTACCTGCACTGCACTGAGCAGCACTCTACCATGTCGATTACATCTGTAACTGAAGCCAAGCTAGCCAACAAGCCACCATTAGAGGAAGGAAAATCCTTGAGAGAATAAATTGTAAACTGAAGCTTAACCTTGAGGAAATCCTATGGGGGTCACATTCACAAACTCACAAATATAGTATATTACACAAGAATCCACAATTGGTGTTTGTGATCCAATAAGATAAGATTTACTCGAGGTTAAGCTTCAAATGTACAAGTTATTTCTCTCAATGATTTTCCTTCCTATAATGCTGCACCGTGGCTGGCTTGGTGTCAGTTGTCTAGAAGAAAATACACTTTAATATTATTTATTTGGTTGAGGGTTAAATGAACCCCTGGTACTTGCCTAGACACTTTTAGTGTGAAGCAACGGAACGGATTATGGATTGGAAATGGACACATTGGACAGGACAATCTTCAAAAACAAACCATCAGTGCTATAAAGCTATAAAACAAGACTGGTGATGTGACTGACTGGTGACTGGCGGCAGACTGAATTAGTAATTACTAATTCATTAAAAACATGAATTAGTAATTATTTCAGTGCTTAGCATTCGGGAACATGTAGGTTTTTCTGTAAGAACACTAGATAATACACATGCTCAGGTTTAAGACTGCTTCTTTTCGCTGTTATAACATCTCCTGCAGTAGAGAAAACCCGCTCTGCAGATACACTTGTACCTGGGATACACAAGTTTTGCTTTGACAGCTGAGAGAGGAGGGGGAATATGACCTCATGCTCACGCCACCATTTTAAAGGGTCCTCAGTGAGAGGCAGAGGTGGGGCTTTACAATATTTTTCCATTTCGTCTTCTGCCTTGGCATAGGGGGTTTTAGGTTCTATTGCACCATCAGTGAAAGACTGCCCCAGCAAAGTCATGAGCAGCGATGTTGTGGCCTTTTTTTTGGGAGGAGAATGGCTGTCCTCAATGGGTGTTGTTTCTTCTTCCACGGTTGCTTTTTCCCTAGGCACTTCATCCACATTTGTCCTTCTATTAGATGTAATCTGTGTGTTTGAACAAAAGATAATAGTATAAGAAGAGCTGAACTGACTAAGAGTGTGATTCATTGATGAGGTGTGGGAAACTGCACGGTAATCCATACCATACAGTTCCACTTCCCACACCGCATCAGTGAATCAGGGCATGTTATTACACAACACAATGTAGCTGAGCTTCTAGCTGTCTGGCAGGAAACATGATGAAATTCTAATTACCTCCAAAGATGCAGCCTCCTCAGTCACTCCTCTGTATATCTCCGATCTCTCCTCCTCTGTGAGAATAAAAGGCAGTCCTTTAAATCGAGGATACAGAGCAGAGGCTGTATAAAGGATCTTCTTCTCTGCCTCACTGCTGTACCTCTTCAGGAGATCTGTTTTGATTGCATTCTTGATCTCATGGGTCATGGCTGTGTCTCCCATGGTGTCTGTCATGCTCTGGAGCAGTTGTGCATTTAGAGGGGCAATGAGAGACACTGTTGGGTTGCGCTCTTCTGACATCAGCAAGGTTGCATCCTTCATTGGCTTTAATGCACTCACAGCGTCCTCTGAATTTGACACATCTGTTTCATTGAGAGTGCAGATATCAGACTCTCCTTTTCTGACTTCTGGAGACAGCAAGGTGGCACAAACTGCAGGTTGTTGTTCTAAGAACCTCTCGACCATGTCATATGCGCTGTTCCATCTTGTTGGCACATCAGTTATTAGCTTATGATTCTTCAGGCCCAGACATTTCTGTTTCTCTTTTAGACAGTGGCTTGCTCTAGTGCTGCGATGGAAGAATGTGGATATTCGTCGCACTCTGGCGAGAAGCCTGGAGAGTGTGGCCCCTTTCAGTGCCCGCTGACATGCAAGATTGAGTGTATGGGCAAAACATTTAACATGAGGAAATTTACCAACTTGAGCTGCAACTATCATGTTCGCCGCATTGTCGGTCACAAGCACTACAGATTTATCAGACAGCTGCCATTCTTCCACAACATGAGACAGTAGCTCTGCCAGATGAGCACCTGTGTGAGACTCATAAATGGCTCTTGTTTGCAACACATGTGACAAGACCTGCCAGTCCTTAGTAACGTGATGTGCTGTTATTGTAACATAGGACTCCGTTGTGACTGACGTCCATGAATCACACGTTATTGCGACTCGACTGGCTTGGTTCATTGACGCAAGTACCTGAGCTTTGGTGTCGTGGTAGAGTGCAGGTATAACGTTTTCTGTAAAGTGCCTGCGTGATGGGATCTTATAACGTGGCTCTAGCGTCTTCACAAGGTAGCGAAACCCGGCGTTGTCCACAACTGAGTAAGGCCGTAGGTCCTTGGCGATGAAAGCTGCCACAGCTTTGGTTAGTTTCTTCCCTTTTTCTGAGTTGGGCGGATAAGTTGACAGTATGGCATCAATTCTTGGCTGATCTGGGTCAAGCAGTATTTCCTTGGCAGTGGTGGCACTGCTGGTGGCGACAGGTGTTACTAACTCAGAGTGAAAACGGCTAACATGGTTTCTCAAGTTCGTAGTATTCCCTAGGTATTTAATTTTTGTGTGACAGGCTTTACATACGGCGTGTGTCTTGTCCAACTCACGCTTCCCTGTGTGTTCGTAAAATCCGAAATGTGCCCAGATGTTTGCTCTTAAAACGCTAGGTGCATTTTTTATCTCTCGATCTTTTTCTCCTTCTGCAATATTTACCACCATACTACCACGTATGTGACGGAGACGGATGACGTAAGTTGCCAAACTCTGTCAGTGTTTAAAAAAAAAACTTGTAAACTAAGCCGCAACAAATCAACCAAGCAACATCTTTCATAAAATATGACTGTCTTTCTGTCTGTCAGACTCCCTTCCTTGCATGCACTGAGCCAAAACCCCCGGGGCCCCCCCTTACCCCACAGCTGCCTGTGACAGTGACACTGACAGAGACCCCCCACCCCCCCACAGCTGAGCTGACTGCAGCCTGACACACTGACAGAGACCTGGGTGGATGTCCCACACCTTCCCCAATCCCCCACAGCACTGACAAACACTGAGAGTGAGTGAGTCCCCCCCTTGCCCAGACCCCCACACTGACAGAGACCTGGAAGTCCCACACCTTCACCAATCCCCCACAGCACTGACAAACACTTGAGTGAGAGTGAGTCCCCTCCCTTGCCCAGACCCCCACACTGACAGAGACCTGGATGTCCCCCACACCTTCCCCAATCCCCCACAGCACTGACAAACACTGAGTGAGTCCCCCCCTTGCCCAGACCCCCATAGCTGACTGACACTGACAGAGACCCCCAGGCCCCCACTGACACTGACTGACCCCCCTGGCTGCCAGACTGCCACAGCAGAACAGTACCCCCGGGCCCCGACCGACTGTTCCCTGTCCCAGGCCCCCCCCCATCACAGACATCCCCCAGAGATACAGACGAGAGACCCCCATGAATGATTACACAATTATTTGTTCGGACATACCTGCTGTGTGACTGTGTGGGTTGTTGTACACTGCATTGCAGAGGAGGACAGGTGCTGTGCTGCTCTCTGGGCTCTGTGGCGGGCGGCTGGCGTCACTGGCAGTGGCGTGGTAGCTGGGCCTCCAGGGCCTGTCGGCTACGGTGAGGTGAGGTGAGGCTGGCGGCGCTGGCTGGCTGCAATGGGGACGCACTTGGGGCTCCTCGCTCCTGTGTGTGGACTCACTGGACTGGCGGCTTCTGGCTTGGATGGCTGGCTTCTAGGCCGCAGGTGGGACGCCGATACACGTGGGGGATGTCTTGCTGCGCCTCGGCCCGGGTCAAAGAGGCGGAAGGGGAGGGGCGGAGCCTTTTTATTAAGCTCCCGCCACTAACCCACCAATCAGCTGCCGATCCTGCGATCTTGTGATTTTTTTTTTCCTTGCGCGATAGGGCGTGGCCGCGGCTGATGACGTAATTTCGTATAATCGATTATGCCGGCAGCCCGCATCGATGCAGAATCGCGAAGGGTCGAATCGCGATGCATCGATCTTTCGATTATATTCCCCAGCCCTATATATGCACTGTTACTGCAAAATGACACTGGCAGGGAAGGGGTTAACTTTATTGGGGAAGGAGGGGTTAAGTGTGTCCCTAGGGGCGTGCTTCTAACTGTGATTGGACATGGCTACTGGTGTAGGAACAGTGATCAACGGTCCTACATAGTAGAACCGTATGATCACTATTCCTACACAGGGGAGAATGACAGGCGGCTTGTTTACATTAGCCGCCTGCCGTTCTCCCTTCACGGCGGACGATCGCGAGTGACCGGCGGACACACGTACTTCCCCGCAAACGAGCCGGGGCGCGCGGGCGCGCGCTCGCCCGCTATGGCCTCACATACAAGTGACAGGCAAGTGATGTACCCATAAGTCACTTTGCCTGGCCGGGGCTGACCACCGCAGTATATGTATTTTCGGCGGTCGGCAACCGGTTAAATTGTTTCTCCTCAAGATCCTTAAGGACCAAATCTCTGAACACAGTGACATTATTTGCTTGTATAATAGGAGGATTGAATAATGAAGCATTCTTCAACCCAGTATGAATATAGGAAGAGGTTCGATATGAGATATGGTTTATTTCGCTTGCCTTAGATAGGAAGTGTTTCTTAATATTAAATTTTCTAACATACTTATGGACATCTATAAACGTTTCAAACTTGTTTAGTGGCTTTTTGGGGGCATACTTAAGACCTTTGTCTAGAGTTCTGCATCAATCAATTCAATCCCACTCAGAATAAAAATCCCTTGACCTTTCAACATTTCTTTTTTCCGGGTGCACCTCTGCACCCCCTTGTTTTTTTCGTTTTCCTTTTCCTCGTCCCTGATCTAAAAAAACCCTCGGTTTGGAGCTGATTGGGGTTCTATTATCATATTCAGGGGACGAATCTCGATACTCTCTTTTGTATCGTAAAGGTTCGAATCTATTTCTACTAGTTTCATAATTGGGTCTGGGGGTATAGGGAGGTTCATGATAACCACCAGTAAAATCCATCCGATGTTCTCCTCGGAGGTCTATAGACCTGTCTTTCAGGTGAATGGTACCTATCATCTCTATTGTCCCAAGTGGGATTTTGATAGGAGGGATATTGGTGGTTCGAGTGATTCCTTCCCTTTTTCTTGTTCCCTGTTTTATTTTGATATTGATTAGAGTTAACTTCTCTAAGGGGTTTAAATTGAGCATTTCTCGAAGTAGATGGACCTGGAGACTGCACAACGTGCTCCCCTTGTCCATGTGGGAGATGTTCTCTTTGGGGGAGTTCTCTAAAACCCACATGGGATGGCTTATCTTCAATGGTTTCATTTGAAGAAATGCCCATTGATTCAGATCCTGGAACAACTTTTTCCTGAAGATTAATTTGCCATTTAAAAACTTTAGTAGCCTAGTATTCCTCCAGGTCTCTAAAGTATTTTTTTATTTTTTTTGTTCCTCCTCCTCCATTGCTAAGATTTCTCTTAGTTCATGGTTATAGACCTTATAGGCTTCTTCTTGTACACATGGAACAAGTTTTTCCTTGATTTCTAAAATCTCTTTGTTTAATTTCATGACTTTCCGCTTTTTCTTTTCAATTAAAAAATTGAGCAAGATAAGGCCAGCTCCATTAAAAAATTGGAACCACTCCAATAAGTCAGGGTCACCCTGATCGGGATATATGCACCAGAGTAGGCTTCTTGGGACCATCTTCTCCTGGAGATATTTTTCCAGGAAAACTATGTCCCAGGAAGCGTGCAATTCTGAAACCAGCACTATGCTAAATGCCATCATAAGAACCCCAATAATCTCCAGGTGATTGCTATAGAAAAATACATCCCCCACTGGAGGGGCAGTAACCTAAGGAGAACCATTTCCAAACGCGAGACGTTTTGGATACATGAGTTAAGAAGTTACCGACCTTTGGGCCTGAATATTGATTGGGACATAAATGCCCATATTAATAATAGTTAATCTGCTTATCATATCCGTATATCAGCACCTAGTTCCTATACATTTTAACATCCTCCAGATAGGCTAGTATCTCACCTAACAGAATTTAGGACAATTTTAGTTTGTGACCCTCATAACTTAATCCACATTACACTATGTTTTAATTTTATATATTTATAATAATTTATTCTAGTGTATATTAGTTCACATGTATCATATTGGATTTTATATGTTTGTATTAAATTTTACAGTATGATTTTAGTTTATCAAACATTTATATGTCAAATTTTAACACTTCAGGATCGGGTAATTTAATTTTATTTTAATATATTAAACTGCTTATTTATATATTTTTAATATAATATAGATTCCGGTTTCCTATACAAGTATATTGTTATAGGGGATACTTGTAGCTGTATCGCTGCAATCCCCTTGTAATTTTGCCCCTGTGTCATTCTTAGAACAAAATAATACATTATACAGTGTAAACAACTCAGTGTCATTTAGACAGACCTGATGTTTACCTTCCGGGTCATTTTGTGTACACAGGAAGTGATCCAGACAGGAAGTAAGCATCACTTCCGGGTCATGAGTTTACCAAGTTTACCTGTTTACCTTCCGGGTCATTTGTGTACACAGGAAGTGATCTGGCCAGGAAGTACGATTTTAATGTACAGGCAGAAATCCTCAAAGATAAATGTATACAAAAAGGGTATAACAATGTTGTATTGGAAGAGGAAATCCATTCGGTAGCTGAATATAAACAGGTCGATATGATAGTTCCTAAAGAAGTAACAGGACGAAAGAAAGATCAAGCGCAATATAAATTTGCCTTTCTCACTACTTTTTCCCATCACCACCATTGGATAAAAGAAACCCTTGAGAAACATTGGAAAGTTCTCAAAGGGGACAAAACTCTGGGTCCCACACTCCCAGATAGGCCACAATTAATCTTTAAAAGATCACAGAGCCTAAAAGAATTAGTTGCTCCAAACCCGATAGAGAGACCTGTTTCCCCTGTAATGTTTGGTAACATGAAGGGTTTTTTTTCCATGCAGGAGATGCAGGATTTGTTCAGAATCCAAGACTATTAAAACGCACCAGTTTTCATCCAATGTGACAGGGAAAACTTTTAAAATTCAACATTTTATTTCATGTCACACTAAGGGTATAGTGTATCTTCTCATCTGTAGTTGTGGTCTCCAATATGTGGGTAGGACAATCCGCACGCTAAGTATCAGAGTTGGAGAGCACATAACCAACATTAAAAAGGGCTTTGGGGGACATTGTGTGTCTCAGCACTATGCTAAATGCCATCATAAGAACCCCACTAATCTCCAGGTGATTGCTATAGAAAAATATGTCCCCCACTGGAGGGGCAGTAACCTAAGGAGAACCATTTCCAAACACGAGACGTTTTGGATATATGAGTTAAGAAGTTACCGACCTTTGGGCCTGAATATTGATTGGGACATAAATGCCCATATTAATAATAGTCAATCTGCTTATCATATCCGTATATCAGCACCTAGTCCCTCTACATTTTAACATCCTCCAGATAGGCTAGTATCTCACCTAATAGAATTTAGGACAATTTTAGTTCGTGACCCTCATAACTTAATCCACATTACACTATGTTTTAATTTTATATATTTATAATAATTTATTCTAGTGTATATTAGTTCACATGTATCATATTGGATTTTATATGTTTGTATTAAATTTTACAGTATGATTTTAGTTTATCAAACATTTATATATCAAATTTTAACACTCAAGGATCGGGTAATTTAATTTTATTTTAATATATTAAACTGCTTATTTATATATTTTTAATAAAATATAGATCC
Source organism: Pelophylax lessonae (assembly GCF_965119305.1). Classification (NCBI taxonomy): domain Eukaryota; kingdom Metazoa; phylum Chordata; class Amphibia; order Anura; family Ranidae; genus Pelophylax; species Pelophylax lessonae. The sequence goes on along the minus strand of NC_138771.1, from coordinate 510,140,686 downwards.
TGGTTTCCTATACAAGTATATTGTTATAGGGGATACTTGTAGCTATATCACTGCAATCCCCTTGTAATTTTGCCCCTGTGTCATTCTTAGAACACAATAATACATTATACAGTGTAAACAACACAGTGTCATTTAGACAGACCTGATGTTCACCTTCCGGGTCATTTTGTGTACACAGGAAGTGATCCGGACAGGAAGTAAGCATCACTTCCGGGTCACGAGTTTACCAAGTTTACCTGTTTACCTTCCGGGTCATTTGTGTACACAGGAAGTGATCTGGACAGGAAGTAAGCATCACTTCCAGGTCACGAGTTCACGAAACAGGAAGTGTTCAGATTTGGCAATATAAATACAGGCAAAGTGATGGCGTGGCCCCTATCTCCATTCCCAGTCGATGCCTCATCAGGGTAAACGCGTCGGGGGGAGAAGCCTGCGCCATCACCACCCGTGGTCCGTGCTGCAGAGCGGCCACATTTTTAATTTGCATTCGCCTATTTAATCAACTTCACTGTAAGTGATCTACCTTTTTTAATAAAGTCGTTTAAGAGGTAATGCACTATTGCCTGTTCCATTCTTTTTTGGGCACTATCTGTCACTGAGTTTGAGGGGTATAGGAGAGATACCAACTCCCACACAGCAACAGGAGTCAGAACAAGATTTACAAGAAAATTCACTGCCTGCCAGTCTGGATAATTTGCCTGATGATTTGGAGAACATTATCACTCACCATCTGACCTGTGAGATACTTACCTTTGGTAAGAGTTTTGATATACCACATATCGGGTGGAAGAGTGAAAGGTCAGGACTTTATATCTATTACACTGGCTGGTGTCATCTTCTCAAGTGTTTTAATATGTTGAGTTGGTAAGGGTATTACCTCTCTTTTCTTTACACGTGGGTGCCAAGAGGGATTTGGTGTTTGCACGTCCTCTTCTTCACCTTCATTCACCATCAGGAAGATTTCAGCCTTTTTTTCATTTTGGACTTGTTTTGGACTGCTCATATTTCTATAGCACGTTTTTGTTCACATTGTGCACCATTTATAATATCTGTGTATATTTATATATTAAGTATTTTGTTCATTGTGTTTTCCCTTTTAGTTCAACACACATTGTTCACATCTAGCGCACCCGTTTTTTGCACAAATAATTTCATGTACATTGCTTGTTTATATTATAAATAAAGTAATAAATGCTATGCATGCTAATAGATTGGCTAACTAGTTGAATAATAGTGTACTTTTCTGTGTGTAGTGCTTTAAGTGAAGGGAATCGCAAGTTTGGGCATGGTTTTGCAGTTTCTATTTCAGCGACTCCTCCAATCCAAATTATACGTTTAGCAAAGCACACAGAAATACAAAGCATGCTCGTAAGGGGATTAATCTGCCCTCTATGCCACTGAAGCCTGTGTGTAAAGTGTTAAGAATTAACAAACAAGTATAAAGTTATTGTATAGATTGCTTAAGGCAACATCACTCTCTAAGTCACCACAGACAGTGCCGCCTGCTACAAATGAAATATAAAAGGAATGTTGCAAAGGGTATCTTTTTGTGACTAGTTTTATATTAATCCATGGTAGAGTAGAGTGAAACTATGGGATCCTCCAACCCATTTCCCATTATGGATCTAATGATGTGTTTCATATGAACATGATCAGAGGTCTATGTTTTGGAGCAAAGTGGGTATTTCCTTTCTTTGGCCCTGATCCAGCTTGGGACATGGAGTTTGATTCACATAAACCCCTTTAAACAGCCACCCTCATACACTGGTGTATTCCAATCTATCAAGGGTACTTGATTTGGATCAAATCATGAGATCATTTTGGGCATGTCAGCAACAGCTAAGACTATACTTTCAGTCTTGAGTTTCTGAAGCCCCTAAAAGACAGGAAGTTAGTCTGGATCCAGTTCACTTGCCTGAATTGTCCCAAGTTGTTTCTGAACTTTTGATGGACAAAAAGTAATGGAGATAGAATTTATCCCCCCTCGTGTTCTGGTGCATTCAGGGGATGCAGGGTCTTGGCTCTAACTGTGCGCAGCCTGGAGTTCGATGGCCGCTTCCAAATGTCAGTTTGTGCAGCAAGAACACAGGCAGTGTAAAAAGAGGAACTACATTTCAGTCTGACAGGACGCACACTTGAGAGCCAAGATCAGTCCCAATATTATTATTATTATAAAGGATTTTTTTATAGCGCCAACAGTTTGCCCAAAGCTTTACAATAAAGGGGGGGGCAGCACAATTTACACTACAGTTCAATACAAAAGGAATAGGAAGGCCCTGCACATTGAGTTTACAGTCTAAAAGCTATAAAGTAAAGGATATTGTTATGCGTAAGGATATTGTATTAAAACCAATGGACAGTCAAGAGGTAAATTACATTATAAGAAAAAATAGTCCTGATCTGCACCATTACCCATCAGCTACCATTAGTACAGATTGAAATGAATGTCTTTTTAAATATAATTGGAGATTCTCTTGCCCAGTATGAATAATGGAATAAAATGTTGAGATATTAGAAGCCCTCAAATTAACCACATTTGTGAATGTACCCATGCTAGTACACCCATGACTCCACGATTGGTCAGTTTTGGGATATGAAGTATTTTCTTTTTTTTGCTGAGAATGACAGAAGCTGTTCTCTAAGAGCTTTTTAAAATTAAAGCCCTGTTACATATTTGTAGAGCAGATACAGCAATTAATAAAATATTGCAGTAACATTTACACTGCGTTGTACTATTATTGAAACCTAAGGTTGGAATACCCCTTAATTATTGCTTGTAGAGTTAGAGGTTTATAAAAAAAAATTTTTTTAGAGAGAGTCTTGTTGTAACCACAAAGGCTGCAACGCACTGAAGATTTAGTTAGCAGAGCTGATGATCTTAAAACAGGTTTCTATAATAGGGAAATATTATATTTATATATATATATATATATATATATATAGGTTTATAGATTTACAGTATGTTTTATTACATGGTATAATTTGTCTGGGTTTTCATTTTTTTTCTGATTATTAGGAGATCTCCAACAACAATTGGTAAGTATGGATTGTGTTGGCCACATATTATTAAGCCCATGCCAACGGCACAGTTTAATTGGAATTATATATGGGAAATGGGACGTCACTACTAAATTGTATGTATTTGATGGTACCAAAACTCCTCTCCAGAGGAACCTGATCAGATACATTTAATCTTTAAATCTGCGGAAGTTACTTGTTTCAGTTGCTCTTAAACTACAAGGGAGTTGACAAGCTCTGAACTAAGGTGTCAAGATATATGTTTTGCAGAATATCTTTGTTAGGCTAGAGATAAATCAAAGGGGAGATTTTGATTATGATGTAGTGAATTTTAAATAGCTGAGATTTACTTTTATGGTTCAATTGTTTAGGTCTGCTCCACATCTAAGCCCCTAATAAATAATTTTTGTTGCAATTACCTGTTATCCCAAAATTGGGGTCATTTCTGTATCAGACTGGTATAATTTTTCTAAACTTGCTTCAATGAATGGCATTGGGGTATTTTCTTTTTGTAGTTAAAGGAACCTAAATGAGAAATGATGACATTTGACCAATCAATTTTGCTTATTTTACAAGTACATAGAACCTAATTTTAGTATATATATTATTGATTCTTATCAATACAATCATCCAATTTGTCTTCATGTTATACCCATGACATTGCATTTTAGTGTGCATCTATCACCATAGAATACATATTGGTAAATTTGAACTCCCTATAAAAAGTTGGTTATGGCAAAAGAAATTATATGTTTTGAGTTACAAAACATCAATAAATTGATATTGTCTGTTACAAAACAGAGGAAATGGTTTATTTGTGTCAATGGTTTTTAAATTGTATTTCAGCTGTTATGAGTTCTAAAATCTGTGTATATACCCCCCTATATATATATATATATATATATATACAGTGTGTGTATGTATGTATATATATATATATTGTAAGGGATTAGCTCGGTGGCGGGTGTGGATGACCCCTTGGGGGGTGCGTTTTCCCAGAGAGGTAGCCGACAAGTGCTTGCAAACAAACAGTGTGGTTTATTAAATGGTGTTTTCTTCACCAGGCTGTATGCAGCAAAACATCCAAAATAAAATAAAACAGAAAATAAATCCTTGCCTCTGTGGGCGGCTACCTTCTCACAACTGGAACCTGCCTAAGTGTCTGTCTCCAACCTACCGTCGGGCAGACTTCCTTGTCCTACAGCGGACACTCAATAGTCCTTTTATAATAGCTTCACAGGGCAACACAGTCCTTTGTTTCTTTCATATCAACAGTTCGTCTTCTCACCTTTGAGACGTATTCACCCTTGGTTACCGTCCCGGGCACACATCACTCCGGGGGGTCTTCTCCCAGGCCCACACATCCTGTCGGGAGGCACACGCTGACTGTCCTCCTGCTCCCAGCCCACATGGCTTCAGGACACAGCTTCTGGAGGCAGCAAACAATAGGAATTTCTCTGAACAAATTATAGAGCCTTAACTCCCTCATTCTGAACAGGTGAAGGCCTTTCAACTTCCTGCTGGCTAGCTCTGTAGCCAACACCCTAAATTAATTAATGGACTTTCTAAATCAGGTGGAAATGTATCTCCTTCCTGTGACTACATTCCCAGATTTAGCTGACTTCCTGTTACATACCCCCCCCTCTTGTTTCAACCCTAGGGTTGGGACACAGATTTCCAGGCACGCATGTGTCAAGCACTGCTGACTCACTGATAAGCCTCCTATTATCCTCAAGCTTCCGGATGAAACTGTTTTGTCATCTTCATTGACGGATTTCTCATAAATGCCACACAGTTTGTCTCTCATCTCATATACACATTCTTCAACTGCATTTTTGGCATCATTTCGCTCCTTCTCGTTTCTGTCATCTTCATTGACAGCTTTCTCATAAATGTCAGACAGCTTGTCCCTCATAACCGTCTGTCCAATCCACCACGGAGGACCGTGATCCATAGGCAACTCAATTGGGCTAGTCTTAATGTCTTCAACATTCTTAAGACGCCTCTCTCTGCAATCCATAAATGTTTTCCACAAAACTTTGAGAACCTTTGCTTCACTAAGCTTTGTTCCAAGTAGGGACTCTTGACATCCCTCTGTGACTTGAGTTGCCTCTCCATACAGCTGTACACAATCATTGACTTTTTGTTGTAAAAGGGAATGATCTTCCTTCTTGAGCTTTGCTTGCTCTAAGATGCTGTGCAGAGGATTTTCCAATTGAGACGACAGGCTGTCACACATTTCTTCAAAGTGACCCCTGTTCCTTTTCCCAGAGATATCAATATCATTCAAACATTTCATATTCATAGGCAGATCTGAAGCATTTGCACTCATCAACTTCTTAAACTTTTCGCCCTCCTGAGCGAGTCGCAGTAAAGGCCTACTATTTGATTTGATATTCAGTTTATAATTCTTGCCAAACTCTTCACAGAAGTAGCCAACCAGAACATCATCAACTTTCCTTCCACCAACATAGGGGTCAAAGGCAACAACACAGTTGAACCCAGCGATCTGGGTGGTATCCATTATAGACCTCCTCTCTGCATCAGTGAAGAAGCATGGAACTGCAACACATTCTTTTACAGGTTTCTTCAATGCACTTTCTGCTGAACTATTTGACCGCTCAAGGTCACCTAGTTCTTTTTCTCTATCTGAATTCCACATGGAATGCATCTCAAGATCACGATCAAACTTCTGCCACCCGTCTTTCACCAGTTCCATTTTGGAAACACTCCCTGAAAGGCACTTATTCATTTGCTTCACGTTTTCACCAACAGCCTTAGTTTTCTCCACTAGGTTTTCAGCCTGAACTGAGAAATCACCACATTTCTTACTCAGCTCCTTTGTTTGCTGAAGCTCTAATGATACATTTTCCAATGCTTGAAGTTTTTGAAGGAACGGTTTATTCCAAAGGGGTGATTCAAGCCACATGTCGTCACATTTCTGAGGCTCACTCAGGACAGACCCCAAAACACTGATCCTTTTAAAAACTGCATCAGGCACACTATCCCCTCTTTGGGACAGATCCTCTGTTGCCTGGAATTCCTCTTCCAGTTCCTGCAACGGAATCTTCATCTCTTCTAGTTGCTGTTCTAAGGCTCGCTTAGACTTTTCTAGCTCCTGAACGCTTTTCACAACATCATCCTTGGAGCTGACCAATTCTTCCATTTCTGTACGCAGCTGTTTAACACTTTCTAGTTCAGCCTTACACTCTAGAGCTTCCTCCAAAGAGCGAGCCAAGAACAGGGCTTTGCTCTCGTTATCACGCACCTCCGTTTCTGCACGTGCGCGTTCTTCTGCATATTTTGCAGACACATTCTTCTCTTCACCAAGCATCTGATCAAACTTCTTTTTCACATCTTCAACACACTGTAATGAACCAACGCTTTCTTCCATGCGTTTTTTCATAACCGCTATCTGAGCTTGCAATGTTGCGACTTGCTCTGATAGGTTTTTCTTTGCTTCCGCCTCCTCTTTTAATTGTTCCAGGAAGCCATTTTTCTCATCTTCCATTTGTTTGAGCTTTGTGCTAAAACTCAGCCTTTGACACCTCTCTTCCTGTAAGAGTTCCTGCGTGTCTTGCAGCTGCGATTCCAAGATAGAAAAATCTTCCGCAATTTCTCTAGATTTGCTGTCTGCTTGAGAAAGCTGATTTGTAACATTGTCCAACTCAACCTGCAGTCGGTTTGCCTTCTCTGACAGCTTAGCACACAATCGGTCACCTTCTGACACCTTGACTTGCGATTCCAGAAGCTGTGCCTCTACTTTTTCCCTCTTATGTTCACAATCTTCTTTTCCCTGCATAAGAGCCTTCACCTCATTGGCTAGCATCTGGGAATAAGAATGTAATTCTGCCACACAGGCTTCTTTCTCCTTTAACTGCTGCTGGACACGTTGGGCTTCCCCTTTCCAACTTTCACAGTCCGCACGCCATTCATCTACCACATTGCTTAAAGTAGTGAGCTCATACACAGTACTCAGTAATTTAGCCTCTCTTTCACTTTTCTCTTTGTCGCTGAGAGACAATGTCGCTTCCAGAGCAACATTCTGTTCCTGCGACTCCTGCAGGTCTATTTTTGTAGCTCCCAAAGACTGAAGACTTTTTTCCAGCTGATTACGCAACTCCAACATATCAGCCATACTTTGCTTCTGCAAAGTCTGAATTTCACTTTCCTTTTCCATGAGGATGGTATCTTTCTCCATTATAGTCTCTCTGCGTTTTTGCAACTCGACCAAAAGAAGAGCAGTGGATTCTTCCCACTGTGACACATGAGACTTGAGTAGTTCATTCATTTCCTGCAAGTTTCTATGCTCCATTTTAAGCAATTCCAAGGCTTGTTCCTTTTCTTCCATTTTCCGTTGCAAGGCATCCAACTCAGCCCTGCACACATACTCGGTTTCCTCCAAACCGATGGCCTCCATTGGCTGCTGGCGTCTCTGTTTCCAGCCTGCCATGCTCTCTTGATGAGCCTTTTGTTGAGCTGCAAAGCTCTGCTGAAAATCCGCATTTGCCTGCTGTTGAGCTGCATTTGCTTGCTGTTGAGCTGCATTTGATATAATCAGATGTTTCAACATCTCCTCCATTTTGAGTTTACTTTTCATCTGAGCACACTGCGTCTCCATAGCAGTTTCATCAGTGTTGCTAGGGACAACAACCTTCCTCTTTAGTAGACTCTCTTTAGGCATGGATGGGGCTGGTTCAGACGGTAACATCCCCTCCATCCATAGAATCCGGTCTCTCATTTCATCTATCTTTGCATTTTTCAGGCGTTTGGACCGCCCCATCTTCAATAACTCCACAAACAAATTTTTCACAGTCCAGCAAACAATTTTCAGACCACTGTCTCTTCAACACATGTAGTTTTTCTCTCTCTTGCAGGATCTCTTTTCCTGCGCACACAGTTTGTGCAGTCACTTGCACCAGACACAACAAAGTTCATCAAATAATTTTGAGACCGCTGTCTCTTTAAAACACTTTTTTTTTTTCTGTCAGGATCTTCTCTCCTGCACACATAGATTGTGCAATCTCATGCACCAGATAAAGTTCATCAAACATTTGCACTTCCTTGCAGGGATCTCTGCTTATGCCCACTGCATACCTCCACCATATGTAAGGGATTAGCTCGGTGGCGGGTGTGGATGACCCCTTGGGGGGTGCGTTTTCCCAGAGAGGTAGCCGACAAGTGCTTGCAAACAAACAGTGTGGTTTATTAAATGGTGTTTTCTTCACCAGGCTGTATGCAGCAAAACATCCAAAATAAAATAAAACAGAAAATAAATCCTTGCCTCTGTGGGCGGCTACCTTCTCACAACTGGAACCTGCCTAAGTGTCTGTCTCCAACCTACCGTCGGGCAGACTTCCTTGTCCTCCAGCGGACACTCAATAGTCCTTTTATAATAGCTTCACAGGGCAACACAGTCCTTTGTTTCTTTCATATCAACAGTTCGTCTTCTCACCTTTGAGACGTATTCACCCTTGGTTACCGTCCCGGGCACACATCACTCCGGGGGGTCTTCTCCCAGGCCCACACATCCTGTCGGGAGGCACACGCTGACTGTCCTCCTGCTCCCAGCCCACATGGCTTCAGGACACAGCTTCTGGAGGCAGCAAACAATAGGAATTTCTCTGAACAAATTATAGAGCCTTAACTCCCTCATTCTGAACAGGTGAAGGCCTTTCAACTTCCTGCTGGCTAGCTCTGTAGCCAACACCCTAAATTAATTAATGGACTTTCTAAATCAGGTGGAAATGTATCTCCTTCCTGTGACTACATTCCCAGATTTAGCTGACTTCCTGTTACAATATATATATATATATTATATTAAAAAATGGGGGGATGGGGCTTGGTTGAAAAAAAATATAGCAAGAAATGTTTTTCAGCAATAATGTCCAGAAGTGATTAAGAAAGAAAGGGGAAAGTAACTTACTGTTGACATTGTGTAATGTATGTCTTGGTTTAATGTTGAAGAATAAAATGTATCTTTTGTTAGTATGGATTTGCATATAAATTGTTTGAGTGGAATGACCAGATGAATGAAGGAATGAGGTGTTTTATTGTGTTAAGGAAAACAGGAATCAAGGCAGAATAATGATGCAATGGTGTTATGTTCAATGAATTCACAAGATCCATGTAATCAGTTAAATACCTAAGGCAAGGGTTTTCTCTGTATGCCTTTAATAAAATGTGTGAAAAAAAAGGTGTTTACTTCATGAAATATATTGTGTTCTCTTATTGTGGGAATAAAATGTTGCTAAGCCCCTGTTACCTGTGTAGGAAAGTTCAAATAAGCCTAATACCTATAAAAGTTTGCAGAGTGTTAAGATGCTAAGGTTTCTTATTGGGGAGGTTTGTTTGAGTATAGTCTTAAAGTGACTACCTTTTTCTATATCTACTTAATTCATTACTGTTTTACTGTATTATTCTGGGTCAGAATATGTGTTAAGTAGGGTGTTCTGTTCTGGGACCCCCTGGTTCCAATCCTGCTGCAATATTGGGTTTGAGAAAGATGTTCAGTTGAATATGTATTGAATCTATACATGTCCAGTAATGGAAACTGCTAGGAAAATGTTATCTCTGCATGCTTAGAGATTTATGTTTGAATTCTTGGAATGGCAGAACATTATTTTAACAACTCCAAAAGGTAAGAAATTTTATCAAGTTGTTTAGGTGATTCTGTGGTTGTTCATGTTGACTGAGGAGTATCCACCCTGCCGCATTCATGAGAAGAAATAAGCCCCCCCATTCATGCCCCTATCGGGATGCTCTATTTGAAGAAATGACTACATCTTGTAAAAAGCCAAAACAGGAGGTCCTACGATGTTGAAAAGTTTTGCCAAGCCACCATTGTGATATGACATGTCTCCACTCTTCATTGCTGAAGGTTAAAGGAGGACTCCTGCTGGAAGAGGTTCCTGGGAAAACCTACAGGAGGAGCCATGATGTCAACCCAAGGTCACAAGGAGAGATCTGAGATACCAGCCCAAAGACCTAGTCCGAAGGATGCTTTGTTGCTCTACCAGTCTGTCAGTGAATGTCAAGTTCTTTCCTTGCCCTTACTGAGAGTGGAAAACCTTCTAGTTGCATAAGTGGATACAGAATTAAAGTTTGGAGGTGTTGTAAAAGTTTAAGAAATGAACTTATAGAGTGAAATAATGTGGACTTTGTAATTTGGAAATTTATGGACATTCGGAAGCCATACAAGAGACTCTTTTTTGTGTTTTTTCTATTTTTGCTGAGGACTATTTTTATCCATCTAGAGACTGTCATGTCCCCTTCCCACCTTTAATCTTTCGTGGACACTTTGCTAGATACGTAAGATCTTGTAATCTACTAATATTGGTATATGTTGCAATCAAATTTGTTATGTGTATGATTTGAAAAATGAGATCCAGGAAGGTGAAGGAGATTGAAGAAGGTATGAAGAATGTGAGTTAGATTTGTTCTAGGAAGGTGAAGCAGGTTGAGGAAGGTATGAATAATTTGAATTAGACCCCATTCAGACCAGCGCGACTTTTCAGGCGACTTGTCAGTCTGACAAGTCGCGCTCGGTCGCTCGCCATTGATTAGTACATGACCCGTTCTAATAGGAGCGACACAAGTCGCTCCGACTTAGAAAAAGGGTCCTGTACTACTTTGGGGCGACCTCAGAGCGACTTGTATAGACTTCCATTATGTGAAGTCCCTGCAAGTCGTGCCGAAGTTGCGGTGCACGCTGTGCACCGCAACTTCACAGGTCGCCCCTTGAAGTCGGATCGCGCCAGTCTGAATGGGCTGTAAGATTGTAATAGTGTTTCTTTCAGGAAGAAAGAAGAGATTGATAGGATATTGATCTCTGTGAATATGAATTTTATGCAGAAATTGATAAATTTCATATGTCTTATAAAGATGAGGGTTGGGATGCCACTTTAATATCATTCATGAGATATGTAACAGTGGGTAGTGAGAATTACTTGCTTAGGAATGAGGAAGTGTTTTTCATGTCCTAGCTTACCACAAATGTGCAAACTGACAGTGTATGCAATGTTTAGCAATAGGTTATAATTAGATTCTGGTAAGATGAACGCAGAGTGAGAGGTCTTTAGAAGGGTTAATTCACCCACCTATGGGAGGGGAATTATATCCTATCAAGAGATACCATAATTGAGTGCCACCTTTAATTGTCATGTGATATCCTGTGCTTTGCATTTTTGCATCCTGTGATCTGAATAAAATGATTGTATGCGGAAATAAACATGGAACATTATACCGACTTCCATTGTAAGTGTTTGGTGTTTCCTGCGGTTTCTGAGCAAATTGAAAAGAGGTAAGAGGTTAACCAGAGAATATAGATAAAGTATTAGGTTAGAGTGTTTTACAGGTACTGCTAAGTAAAGGTTGACTTATCAGCTGGGGCGGCAGGGGCACGCTCTCTACCCTGGCACACAGATCACATACTAGGTATGTGATGCAGCGCACAGCGGTTGCCCTACCGCAGTATATCTACGGTGGACGGTCCGCAAGAACAGGTGTGTATGTAGCATGGGAACTGATGGCAACCAATCATTGTAGTTTACAGTCTATACATGAACAATGTTTTCTGAGTTCTATGAATTTTACTTACATCATTACTGTTAGCACTGCCTTGATGAATAAGAGTGCCTCACTGTATTCAGTTCTATTAAGTAAAAAGTTTTTTGTAAATCTGTTTAACCTGGAGATCCACCCAGTAACAGCACTTCTTGTTGCAGGCTGACAACTAGAAGCCACTAACTCCGAATTAGAAGCTGGGTTATCAGCTTGCTGTGTGTACTCCTTCAGTTGACTGTTGGACTGTTCATCAGATAGACTGCCCAAAGGGCAATTAAAGGGGTTTGCATGATAGTCTGACAATATTACTGCTAATTAAGGCGGTAGCTTTGCCATGTCAGCCTACAATTTGAAGTAGTGTTTTCAAGAGATTCAAAAAAACTATTTGCTTACAAAAACTCTGTTAATGCAAAATCAACTGCAAAATAGGTTTAGGGTTTACATACACTTTCACAATCTTTTTAAGACATGTGTACAAGTCTCTAGAGCTGGCTGGTGATATGGTGGGCAATTATTTTACCCAAGATTGTATTATTGCAAAGGAAGCTTGCGGCACAATTACATCTTTATCTCTTATCTCTCCATGGTCATTTAATAATAAATGTAGCAGGTTTTCCAGGCATTGGGCCTGATGTGGGTCTGCCATGGTTACCGGTGACACCTTCAGCCCATTTAAGCTGAATGCCCAAGTGTGAGATTGGAGACAATGACCATTCCGGCATTTTTTGTTTGTTTTGTTTATTTGATAATGGGGATGGAAGAAGGGAATGAGTGGGATACTCCTCAACTATATACAACTTGGGACACTCTGGAGAAAAAATGCCTTTCAGCGCTGTCTTGACGCCGGCTGGATGCTGATCAACGCTTGTTGGCGCTTGAACAGTACTGACTTGTTGAACGGTACTTGGACTTGACTTTTAACACTCTGGTTAGCTCAAAAGGTCCTGGACTATACTGAGAACTGACTCTTGACGCTCTGGTTAGCTCAAAAGTCCTGGCTACAGCTCCCTCCAATCCTTCCTGACTGAGGTAGCTGCTTGTAACTGCTTGTGCTGCTGCAACTCTTAACACTGTACACTACACGCTGTACACTTTAACACTTCAGGGCCCAACTGCTGGCACCCCCTTTAAACTTCAGGGTCCTCTCACTAGGCATCCCCTCTGCACTTCATGGTCCTTTAACTAGGCACCCCCTCTACACTTCAGGGTCAACACTGGCACCCCCTTTACCACTAGCTAGCTCCTGGATCCCTTGGACCTTCACCAGAGTGGTCTCCTCTCAGCTAGGCGGACCCCCAGGGGCAGGTTGCAGTACTCATGAACTGGGAATGCTTTCCTGAAACTGGAACCCTTCTGCTCCGCTGGTCCTCGGCACACCGGATCCTCTCTGCATCTCAGCTCAGCTCTTATCTCTGTCCCCTTAGGCAAGCTGCCTGGGAAGCCCAATCCTTCTGACAGGAGGAGAGACAGCCGTCCTCTCCCTCCTGGGAATCTGCTTCCCGCCAAAGACACTGCGTCATAAACTCCCCTCAAACTTATATCCACTCCCAGAATCCTGTGTGGCAGAATCTGCCTTTCTGGGGTAGATAGAGGCCTGAATGTGCCATTGATTGGGTTTCCTCCACTGCCAATGAGAGCCCTCTCATAGAGCACAGTGGGGAGACTCCCCAGTCTCAACAGCCCAGCCACACCTGGGAGACATGACAGCCCAGCTGAAAATCATGGCCCTACTGTTAGGCAGCCAAGGCCCACTATACTTTACCTAGCACCTACCTTGTAGGGTGCTACATAAATATTCTACAACAAAACTGGAGTTTTAGAAAGATTTTTCTAGTAGGCTGCTATGAAGCTGTAGTTTGACTTTAACTGTCTTCTGTTTACACAGATTTCATACTTCATCCCACTGTAAGCCTGTAATTCTAAATTCAGGAGTACTTTATTAAAAACCGTCTACCAGACTTAGCAAGGGCCTTTTGTAGTCTAGCCCAGAAGAGTTGTTGTCCGCTCTCATCACTTAGCCCTTTCAGGTAGGCCTGCTTATCCAGCAGCTTAGTCAGTCTATGGTAATGCTGGAGCTCTTCTTTAGAGATCCTATCAAGGAACACCAGAATGAGGGAGTCCTCACTTTCAACTGGAAGCCTATACGTGGCCATCCTCATTTCCAGTGAGCACCAGTTACTGTGAAGGTAAGTGCATCTGCTTTTGTAGATGCTGTCCATGATGTTCTCCACAATGTCTCTACCAACCTCAAAATCCTGGTTATGGATACACACTCAGAAGAAAGGACGACCATTCTGCTCCAGGTTGGGAAGAAGCTGTTTAGTGACCCATAGTTCATTGTTTTCTATTGTAAGAGACAAAAACATCATATTCATAATGCTCTCCATCCTAGTGGCTGTGGTTCAGCCAATATTTAACTGTCAAAACTAGGTAGAGGATATACCACCAGATTTTTTCATAGAGGAGAGATATACACATGAACAGCAGTGTGAACCCAAAGGTCACTATGAAAATGATCAGAGCCATATAACTGTGACAACTACTGTGAATAAACATAACTAGATTGAAGGATTTTTTGGTTTATATGACACTCCTGATTGGGAAAGTTAATGGAAACCCTTGTACCAGATTCTAGCCAGGATATCAACCCACTAAACTTACAACTACAGGGAAATGTGGTTTGTATGAAATAAACATACTGTAAATTAGTTGTATAAATGTATACATTTTCATTAATTTATTGGATGTTCTGATTTTCAATGATGAGAATTTCCAGCTCATGTAAATCTCTAAAAATATCTTTGGAATCCAAATTCTCTAGTCCAGAGTTCTTTAAATGTAAAACCCCGAGAGTTCCTTAAATGTAAAACCCTGAGATGTGACAACCCTTGAAACATCATAAATATTTACCCTACTGTACTTTATGAGTTTCTCAGTATCTTGGCGATACGGAGTTAAGTGTGAGGTCTGATTAATCCTGCAGGTTTATAATGTAGTATAATTTTTCAAGATTTGTAAAATTTAAGAGAGGGCTCCATGGTTTCTCAGGACAATAAAAACCAAAATGGATAATGTTTCTGAAGTGCAGTTCCTTAACTTTGTTAAACTGAGAATTGTGGCATTTCAAATTTGCATAGGGTGCATCCAATTTCAAAACCTGCAGCTGAAAATTGTAGGAAAATAATTCTTCAGTTACGACACCTAGAGAATTTGCTGAGAGATGTGTCAAGGATGACAGAAACGTCTCCCACACAAAATTGTCACTCCATTCACCTTATGAAAATTGGAGTTCAGTAAGATTCCCAAGACAACGAAAAGCTTTCTCATGACCCTCTTCTATCTTATTTTCATATACATTTAAATGTCTTAAGGAAAACAGATTGGCAAATTACACTCACTAATGACAAACAAATTATTGTTTTGTAGATTCAATACCTCTAACTTGGATAATCCATCAAATGCAAAATATGCAATATAATCTTGTTGTTGTCTTGTTGTTGTTTTCTAAAGCCAAGATCTGAAGCTTTTTTAAGCATGCACACTAACCTTTTCGAAGATTAGTTAGGTAGTTATAAGACACATTTACTTAAATCAACTCCATTTTCAGTGAGAATTTACTTGCACAAATCTTCAAATTTAATAATTTGTTCATTGATACATTTAGCTCCAGTAACTTGTTTAATCTCTGAATTTGGTTTAAGCTAACACTGTTTATGTAATGAATTGTTAAATCTAGTTTTTATAAATTTTTGCATGTGCCATTGGAAGTTTCAATTCCACTCATGGTGGACCCTGTAACTAAAAGCTCCTCCGCTTTAAAGTGTGATGCGTACAAGCAGACATCAAATATGTGATATGCAGTAGAGGACAGTACAATGGCCTTACTTGTTTTATTTCCTGATGCGAGGATATCCCAAATGTGATTAATACTAACTTTTAATTGGAACAGCTTCAAATGTGGAAAGTTGCAAAGGAAATAGTTATCAATTTTATCCACCTTGTTTAAGCTTAAATCTAGGTAAGTAATATTAAAATCTATATACTATGCAGTCTGTCCATCACTACTTCTAGGATATAATGAAGTAAAGCAATTATCTTCTGTCAGATAACGAATGTCAATGAAGATTATTGATAGTTTTTAGGTAAATTATAAAATTTTCCCAGAGATGCTGTTACTTTAGACCAGGGGTCCTCAAACTTTTTAAACAGGGGGCCAGTTCACTGTCCCTCAGGCTATTGGAGGGCCGGACTATAGTTTAAAAAACGATTCAGAATTGTTAATAGTAAAATACCTATATATATATATATATATATATATATATATATATATATATATATATATATATATATATATATATATATATATATATATATATATATATATACAGTGCATTGCGAAAGTATTCGGCCCCCTTGAACTTTTTGACCTTTTGCCACATTTCAGGCTTCAAACATAAAGATATAAAACTGTAATTTTTTGTGAAGAATCAACAACAAGTGGGACACAATCATGAAGTGGAACGAAATTTATTGGATATTTCAAACTTTTTTAACAAATAAAAAACTGAAAAATTGGGCTTGCAAAATTATTCAGCCCCCTTAAGTTAATACTTTGTAGCACCACCTTTTGCTGCGATTACAGCTGTAAGTTCGCTTGGGGTATGTCTCTATCAGTTTTGCACATTGAGAGACTGAAATTTTTGCCCATTCCTCCTTGCAAAATAGCTCAAGCTCAGTGAGGTTGGATGGAGAGCGTTTGTGAACAGCAGTTTTCAGTTCTTTCCACAGATTCTCGATTGGATTCAGGTCTGGACTTTGACTTGGCCATTCTAACACCTGGATATGTTTATTTGTGAACCATTCCATTGTAGATTTTGCTTTATGTTTTGGATCATTGTCTTGTTGGAAGACAAAACTCCGTCCCAGTCTCAGGTCTTTTGCAGACTCCATCAGGTTTTCTTCCAGAATGGTCCTATATTTGGCTCCATCCATCTTCCCATAAATTTTAACCATCTTCCCTGTCCCTGCTGAAGAAAAGCAGGCCCAAACCATGATGCTTCCACCACCATGTTTGACAGTGGGGATGGTGTGTTCAGGGTGATGAGCTGTGTTTCTTTTTACGCCAAACATAACGTTTTGCATTGTTGCCAAAAAGTTTGATTTTGGTTTCATCTGACCAGAGCACCTTCTTCCACATGTTTGGTGTATCTCCTAGGTGGCTTGTGGCAAACTTTAAACGACACTTTTTATGGATATCTTTAAGAAATGGCTTTCTTCTTGCCACTCTTCCATAAAGGCCAGATTTGTGCAGTATACGACTGATTGTTGTCCTATGGACAGAGTCTCCCATCTCAGCTGTAGATCTCTGCAGTTCATACAGAGTGATCATGGGCCTCTTGGCTGCATCTCTGATCAGTCTTCTCCTCTTATGAGCTGAAAGTTTAGAGGGACGGCCAGGTCTTCGTAGATTTGCAGTGGTCTGATACTCCTTCCATTTCAATATTATCGCTTGCACAGTGCTCCTTGGGATGTTTAAAGCTTGGGAAATCTTTTTGTATCCAAATCCGGCTTTAAACTTCTCCACAACAGTATCTCAGACCTGCCTGGTGTGTTCCTTGTTCTTCATGATGCTCTCTGCGCTTTAAACGGACCTCTGAGACTATCACAGTGCAGGTGCATTTATACGGAGACTTGATTACACACAGGTGGATTCTATTTATCATCATTAGTCATTTAGGTCAACATTGGATCATTCAGAGATCCTCACTGAACTTCTGGAGAGAGTTTGCTGCACTGAAAGTAAAGGGGCTGAATAATTTTGCACGCCCAATTTGTTAACAAAGTTTGAAATATCCAATAAATTTCGTTCCACTTCATGATTATGTCCCACTTGTTGTTGATTCTTCACAAAAACTTAGTTTTATATCTTTATGTTTGAAGCCTGAAATGTGGTAGAAGGTCGCAAAGTTCAAGGGGGCCGAATACTTTGCAAGGCACTATATATATTATATATATATATATAAATATATACACACACAGCACTACAAAAACAAGATACCAGCAATAAGTTTGCCCACACAGAGACATACAGACTGCACTGCCCATCAATGCCGGCTGATCAGTGTCCATCAATGTAGCCTTACCAGTCCACATCATTTCAGCCTCACCAGTGCCCATGTTGGTGGAACTCCGCTTTTACCCCAGGTTCACACTGGTGCGGTGCGGGAACCGGCTCTGTAATCGTGTCGGTTCCCGTACCATATTTCCAGTTCACACTGCCCTGTGTGAACTCGCACAGGAATCTGATCGCATGGGTGAGAAGACCCATGCGATCAGATTCCACTGCAGGAAAAAAGAAGGCTCATGTGCCTTTTTTCTTCCGAATCTAATGCAAGTTCAGTCATACAAGCATAAGGCTGAACTCGCACAGCTTAGAGATCGCAACAGTATGAACCAGGGCTTACACAGCCCACAACATACAACATCATACAACTGAATAGCAATCGGAATATAAATGCACTTACTGTCAATTTAAATTGGGTTTTCTACTCCTCGGCTGTCTGTCACTGACCAGCACGGGAGAACAGCAGGCAGCCCCTCTTGAGATCACAGAGATCACTCTGTTACCACCCCTCTACCATTTACTCAGCGGTGCATGTGCTGGGGATCTACATCCCCAGCACACCAGAATATCACTGGGGGTGGAGCAGAGGGGCAGGTGAGGGAACTGAGGGAGAGAGAGCCAGTCAAGCGTGGCCAGGGGAGGGCTGGCAGCCATAGGTCTGGGGGGCAAGTCCAGTCAAGTTGCCCATTGCACCATTTGTCAAACTGTTTGTTCTCTGCGCTATGGGGCCTCAATAACCCTAAATGCAGCTGCTCATACAGTACCTATGTGATTACTAAAACAACTTTTCAACACAGCGCAAAAAAAAGTTGAAAACATAATGGTTAGACATAAACTCTCCTAGTGGCACCTAGTTGTGTACTTTGAAGACAGCACAGAGCACGTTGAACCTTCTTTCACTGGACACTTGCTTTTTGGGGGGGGGGGATTAGGATTATTAGTATATTTTTGTACCTATTTCAAACCTATTGTTGAGCACTTTATCACACCTTGAAATAAGTCACTGATCACAAGTGTTGAGAATTTTGTAGTGAGTTTTTCATATCCCATAATATCTTTTTTGATATAATTATTTTGTGCATTTGCATATTGATTTATTCACTTTTAAATTTTCAACTTTTTTGCGCTGCATTGAACCATTTGCAATCAGTGACTGCCAGCGCAGCCCAATCAGTGTCCACCATCGCAGCCAGGGCCGACCCTACCATGGGTCCCGGTGGGACCATGGGACCCAGACGGCACTTAGAGAGGGGCGGCCCTCGGCCGCCTCTTCTCTTCTTATGCTAAAGTAAAAAAAATGAGCGATTCCAAGCGGTGGCGGCACAGACGCGGTGGCACAAGCGCGGCGCCATTTTCAAATCTAAAGCCTCAGGAACGGGTAAGTGACACTCCTCCACAGCCACACTACCTGCCATTATGCGGGGCTGCGGGCATACTACAGAAGATGCAGTGTCATGTACCATGCCCGCAGCACTGCATCTCCTGTACCATGCCCACAGCCCCGCATTCTCCTGTACCATACCCACAGCCCCGTATTTTCCTGTACCATGTCCGCAGCCCTGCATTCTCCTGTACCATGCCCGCAGCTCTGCATTCTCCTGTACCATTCCCGCAGCCCTGCATTCTCCTGTACCATGCCTACAGCCCTGCATTCTTCTGTATTATGCCCACAGCACTGCATACTCCTGTACCATGCTCGCAGCACTGCAGGGCACTGTGGCACTATAGACAGGAGAGAGCCTGATGCGCTCATCTGCCCAGTGTCTACTGCTCTGTCCTGCTCCTGCTGTCACTCCATACACACTCACACCCCTCTGACTGCTTTCATAGTCCTATAGAATGTGGGAGCCTTTTGGAGGGCGTGAATTTTTTTTTTTTTGGGGGGGTTGCAGGCAGCACAATGTCTTGGGCCAGCCCTGATCGCAGCCCATTTAGTGCCCATGGGATGTAGGGGTCATCTGGTGTGTCAGGATCTGTCTCACCTCAGTCTTGATTGAACAACCTCTTCAGGGGGGAAGAAGCAAACTTCCTCCAAGCTGCCTCTGCTCTGTGCTGTGATGCTCTGTGACGTCTCCCGCGCTCTCTCTTTCCCACAAACCAGCACCCGACGTTCACTGCCGGCCTCTCACACATGCCCTGGCTGCCTCTGTGTCCTGTGAGGTGGGAGTTGTAGTCAGGCTGCGCTGTTCGGTTCCTCTCACCGCCAGGAGCTTGATTGCGGCCAGACTACAATTCCCATGATCCTGTGCTTCAGCCGGCCAGCCCATCGGCAGCCGTTGCCCCCTCTTCCTCTGCCACCAATGATAGGCCAGCTGCCGGACCGCCCGTCTCGTGTGTTGAAAAAAAAGTGACAGGCAGCGGTGGCAAAAACACCCGGCGGGACGGATAAATATCTTTGGTGGGCCGCATGTGGCCCGCGGGCCGTAGTTTGAGGACCCCTGCTTTAGACAGATGCATTATGCTGTTTTAGAGTATCAGGTGGTCCAGTTGATGTAGATGGTTAAATATTGAAAAGTTGATTAATGAAAAATGTATACCAGATATTTTTAGTTCTTGAAGCGAATTTAAACCATAAAAAGTGTCTTCAGAGAAAGTGAAGTGAGTGGTTTCACTTTTACCCAGAGAGTGGGAAGTCCAAATAGACCAATGAAGGCTTCTGGTAGAAGTTCAGTATTTCCTGTGATATAAAGAAGTATCTCAGAAATTATAAAATATAAATATACTCAAGAATATAATTACCATAAAATATAATTAAACTCAAGAATAAAAGCTTTACATATTGAAGCTTACCAGTACTTACTAGTGAAGAACTGAACTGGGTTCAATTCAAGCAGGGTTTGTGAACTTCAAAGATGTTTTTCACCATTCAGCCAGGAGTAGTGATTTTTAAATGCATGCTTAAGGTGAAACATTAAAAATGTCCCAATGTGCCTGGGGGGTCCTAATCCTGCCTGTGAAGGGGCACATCTCTGTCATGTACAGAAAGTGCTGCAGCAGCACTGACATTTGCAAAGGAAAAAAGTTTTAAAAGAAAGAAAAAAAGTTTAAAAATTGTCAGCAAATGACATTGACGGCTGTCATTGGCAGTTCCTCTGTTTTTTTTATTTTTATTTTTTAAAGCACACAGACCCCTCCAAGGGTCTGCTATGTATTTGAGGGACCTTTGGATGGGTTTGTGTGTTGTTTATAAGTAAATTAGCAATTTAAACTCTAACATTTTTTTTCTTTGTAAATGCCATTTTTGCTGTAGCACATCCTACAGCAAGGGGAAAAATGTGTTTGGTCCAGGTCTGATATGGATTTTAAGGGGGGCTCAATGCAAAAAAAAAGAAAAAAAAAAAGAAAAACAAATAAAAATGTTTGCGGTCCCCCTAAAAATCCATACAAGTCCCATAGTCTGAGCAAGCAGCCTTGCTGGCCAGGAAAGAGGGTGAAACATGTGCACCACCCCTCACCTCGAACCATACCAGGTCACATGCCCTCAACATTGGGGTGGGAGGAGGTTTTTTCAGGGGGATTTGAACTGAACTATCGGGTCAACCCTAGTCCTTATATTGGCTACATTAGTTCTTTTTTTCAGGTTTAGAACGTTTTCATCAAGTACAGAAATGACCTGCTGATCTTCTGCAAAATGCTGTGTCCTGTCACTTCCTGTGAACAAAAATATAGTTATAATTCTTCTGTAGAGTATTAATCTCATCAATCCAGTAAACAAAGGCAGACATGTTTGAAGTACAGACTGGCTGGCAAACATGGCTCCCTCCATAGGTACAGCGAATGAGTAAGCGTAGCCACTGAGACACAGGAATTGTGCTATTCACAGGATTCCCAGGTAAAAATAAAGAATTTAGCCAAAAAAGCTATTCTTTATACAAACTGTCACACCCTCTAGGAAGCAAGGTCTGAATTATTTGGCAGTTTTAAAAAATTATTGAAACAGAAATCTAAAAATTAATATCTTAAATTTTAAAATGGCTTGTGTTGCAATTTTCGCTAATCTAAACAATGACATATTTTATTCTTTAAAATTATAGATCATGTAATAAACAGGCTAACTGCCTTTAACCACTTGCTGACCGCTGCAAGTACATTTACTGTGGCGGTCAGCCCCTCCTGGGCAAAGTGACGTAGTACTACGTTGCTAGCCCAGGAGCCTGTAGGGGGCGAGCGCGCGCCGCCGGGGGCACGCTCCCACCCCGCTCATTCTCCTGCATCCCCGCGCATGTGACCGGCGGCTCCAATGTCCGCCGGCCACTTGCGATCTCCCGGCGGAGAGGGAGAAAGGCAGGCGGCTAATGTAAACAAAGCCGCCTGTCATTCTCCCTGGTGTAACAGCAGAGATCATACGATCCTGCTATGTAGGATCGTATGTCTCTGTGGTTACATGAAAAGCCACACCTCTTTACAGTTAGAAGCACGCCTTTAGGGACACATTTAACCCCTGCATCTCTAATAAAGTTAACCCCTTCCCTGCCAGTGTCATTTTTACAGTAACAGTGCATATGTATAGCACTGATTACTGTAGTAATGTCACTGGTAACCCCAAAAGTGCCAAATATGTCAGTCAAGGGTCCGATCTGTCCGCCGCAATGTCGCAGTCCCGCAAAAAAAAAAATCGCAGATCGCCGCCATTACTCGTTAAAAAAAAAAAAAAAAACAACAATAAAAATGACATAAATCTTTCCCTTAGTTAGTAAACGCAATAGCTTTCGCACAAAGCAATCAAAATACGCTTATTGCGATTTTTTTTTTTACCAAAAATATGTAGCAGAAAACAAATTGGCCTAAAATGTTAAAAAATTTTGATTTTTACATTTTTTGGGGGGGGGAATTTCATATAAAAAAATTTGAAAAATATTGTTATTTTTTCAAAATTTTCGCTCTTTTTTTGTTTATAGCGCAAAAACTAAAAATCGCACAGGTGATCAAATAGCACCAAAAGAAAGCTCTGTTTGTGGGAAAAAAAGGGCGTCAATTTCATTTGGGTACAGCGTCGCATGACTGCGCAATTGTCCGTTAAAATCACGCAGTGCCTAATCGCAAAATAGGCTTTGGTCTTTGAGCAGCCAAATCCTCTGGGGCTTAAGTGGTTAAAATCTTCTTTGTCCTTTTTACAGTAAATTAACTAAATTTTGGGATGGAGATCATGTTTTCCAGCAGCCATCAAAATGGCTTTGGTTGGTTACGAGGTCATATATCATTGTATCCATTCCATCTCCTCACTAAAATACAGAAAACAAAGAGATCATATTTATGCTTTATCTCTGACATCTCTGGCCTCATCAGATGGCAAAATATCCATTTTACTTGGTGCAGTTGAACTATGGCTGAGCACAAAATGGTTGCTACACCTCCTTGGTGATCTCTTGATCTTTCAACATACCCATTGTTTTAATGATTCTACTGCAGTCGAGCATCTGGAATTTTCCTATTGTCTCTCTTTGCATATATTATAACTCCATTTGGATGCAGCTTTACCTTTGCCATAATTCTATCTACATCCCATCTGCCCATGCCTCAATAATCAGAAACAAATACCGCTTTAATGCTTCGTGTGGCTCCTAACTTTGACTATTAGGTCCCAGCCATACTTTAGGGTTCTTCCCCACATTGATAGTTGTTAAAAAAAGAAGCCCTCACAAAACTTCATCCAGTGACCTTTGTCCTCACAAAATCTTGCTGATCCATATGATCAAAACAATATGAAAGAAATATGTTAAAGTGGGAGTAACCAGGTGGGGTTTTGTCTTGACCCTCTGAATAAATATAGTGTTTTGAAGACACTGGCTACATCTTTCTTTTTAGCCATGCTTTTATTAAGAAGTCACCATGTTTACATGCTTGAGGAGTGGACAGGTTCACTGGCATACGTTGGGCTGCAGCAAAGTGGCTCGTTATCGTCCAGCGACGTAGGTCTATGTCGCTGGACTCCTCCCCTTGTGGGCAGCGCTCGCACGCCGCCGGAGGCTCGCTCCCGCTGCATTCAGGAGTCGGGCCAGTGGAGGAGAGGGGGTGATCACCGCCGCTCTTCCCCGATTGTCGGGGATCGAGTGAGGAGATCCGCCCGCTTGTGTAAACAAAGTGGGCGGATCTCCTAAGTGACAGGCAGGTACAGATTACAGTATTCAGCATAGCTGAACCTGCGATCTGTCCCTGTGTCACACAGTCCCCTCCCCCCACACATGTCGGTAAGCACCAGGCATACATTAACCCCTTGATCACCAATAAAAGTTAACCCCTTCCCTGCCAGTGTCATTTTTACAGTAACAGTGCATATTTATAGCACTGATTACTGTAGTAATGTCACTGGTACCCCCAAAAGTGTCAAAAATGTCAGTTAGGGATCTGATCTGTCCGCCGCAATGTCGCAGTCCCAGATCGCCGCCATTAGTAGTTAAAAAAAAAACAATAGAAATGACTTAAATATCCCGTAGTTATTAGCTGAGATAACTTTTGCGCAAACCAATCAAAATTACGCTTATTGCGATTTTTTTTTTACCAAACATATGTAGCAGAAAACAAATTGGCCTAAAATGTTAAAAAATTTAGATTTTTACATTTTTTTTTGGGGAATTTCATATAAAAATTTGAAAAATATTGTTATTTTTTTCAAAATTGTCGCTATTTTTTTGTTTATAGCGCAAAAAGTAAAAATCGCACAGGTGATAAAATACCACCAAAAGAAAGCTCTATTTGTGGGGAAAAAAAGGACATACAATTAATTTGGGTACAGCGTCGCACTACCGCGCAATTGTCTGTTAAAGTAACGCAGTGCCGAATCGCAAAATATGGCCTGGTCAGGAATGGGGTAAAATCTTCCGGTCTTAAAGCGCTTAAAAATACGCTTATTGAGAATTTTTTTGTCAAAGACATGTAGCTAAATACATTTTGGCCTAAATATATGACAAAAATTGAATATATTGGATATTTTTTTACTGTCAAAGTAGAAAAATATTGTTATTTTTTCAAAATTGTCGCTTTTTTTATTAATATCGCAAAAAATGAAAAGCGCAGAGGTGATCAAATACCACCAAAAGGAAGCTCTGTTTGTGGGGAATAAAGGACATAAAATTTCGTTTGGGTACGGCGTTGCATGACCGCGCAAATGTCATTTAAATTCGCACAGTGCCGAATCGCAAAAAGTGGCCTGGATGTAAAGCAGGAAAATCCTCCGGTCCTAAAGTGGTTAATATTTATTGATTTATTTTTTTTCAGCCCTGTTGGGGGGCTTTAGTGGAATATCAGAGGTCTCAACAGACCCCTGACATCTCCCCTTTAACCGCTTGCCGACCGCCTCCTGTATACTTACTGCGGCACGCAGCCGCTTACAGGCAAAGTGACGTAGTACTACGTCGCTTGCCAAAGACCCTGTAGGGGGAGAGCGCGCGCCGCCGGAGGCGTGCTCCCGCCCCCGCTCGTTCCCTGACTAGCCAGCGCGTGTGATGCAGAAAAATTGGTCTTTGGGTGTTGGTGGTGCCTTCACGTCGTAACCCTATAGAGGTACTCTTGATGAAAGCAAGAATTGACCTTGCTGTCAAAAATTTTAATTAAATGAATTGAAATGATATTCACCTGTCAAGCAGGTGTTGAAAAATTGGTCTTTGGGTGTTAATTGTGCTCATGAAGAATATCATATGCAACGTTTTTCCTTTGTAAGCTTTCATGTAAAAAGGGGGGATAAAGGTGCCTGCATGCAGTGTCTTTGTAGTGTTTACATAGGATGGGCTTCTGCCCGCTCACTAATCCTAATAAAACAAAGGCTCAAGGGAATGGGATGTTCCAAAGCATGCTCTTGAAGAATCTGCAACCAGAATAGGGTGCCTGGCCGTGCACCTGGTGATGCGGAGATTTAGCTGGGTCTGTACCGATGACAGTGACCCCCGACAGTCACTAGGCCAACAGGGAGCTGGCAATGGTGGATCTGCTAACTTACTCACTGAAGACTCTCCAAGCCGCCTAGGCCTCGGCGCCTGCTCACGTCCCTCGGAGCGGCTGGTCCCTCCTCTCAGTTTTAGGCCGCAGTGCCAAGAGGAAGAGCTCCTCCCCACCCAGACTAGCTATTTATGTCCTCACCTAACATCCCTCTCTCTCATAGCCGGCTGGAACTTGTAGTCTGCAGCTTCCATGCAAATCCTGGCTCTCCGGACCACATATCCCATGATCCCCTGCTTTCAGCTGTGGTCTCTCTCTGTCTCTGAATTCAGGAAATAATGACACAATGTTCAGGCTGAACACTAGAGGGAAACAGGCTCACTGCAGCTGTTGTTACAGTATGTCCCACAATGATACAGGCAAGTTAGCCAGCACATGGCTACAAGACCTTCAAGGTTTGTGAAACTTACAGACAGGGTTTTTTTTCTCTCAGAGAAACGGTGCAGGAAATCACCCTCCTCCCGTAGGTCACACATGTCTCTGCCCCAACCTTTACACACCTCTTAGCACCACCCCCTTTAGAGAACAGGGAACCAAGTATAATTTGGGGGGCTATGCAAGTATGTTGTATGGAATTTGTTAATAAAAAGCTATGTAGTAAAATGTACAAAACATTAGAAATATCCAGAAATTCCAGCAATTACCAAGGTAAGCACAGAGGCACTTCCAGACAATTTCAACATATGCACCAAAGAGACAGCCAAATAAACAGCAAAGAGACAGCCCCAAAATCCAGCAAAAGTTGCCACCCCCCATATCCAGAAAAGAGACATCCCAAATCCTGCAAGAGACAGCTTCAATTCCTGCAAGAGACATCCAAATATTTAGCAAGAGACAGCCCATATCCTGCAAGAGACAGCCCCATATCCTGCAAGAGACAGCCTCATACCCTGCAAGAGACAGCCTCATACCCTGCAAGAGACAGCCCCAATATCCAGCAAGATACATCCCATATCCTAAAAGAGAAAGCCCCAAATCCTGCAAGAGACATCCCAAATATCTAGCAAAAGGCAGCCCCATATCCAGCAAGAGACATTTAATATCCTGCAAGAGACATCATTTATCCTGCAAAAGACATTCCTTATCCAGCATGAGACATCCCATATCCTGTAAGTGATATACCATATCCTGCAAGAGACATCCCTAATCTAGCAAGAGACATCCCATAACCTGCAAGAGACATCCCTTATCCAGCAAGAGACATACCATATTCTGCAAGAGACATCACATATCTTGGAAGAGACAGCCGATATCCTGCATGAGACAGCCCATATCCAGCAAGAACCATCCCATATCCAGCAAGAGACATTTCATATTCTGCAAGAGACATCCCTTATCCAGCAAGATACATCCCTTATCTTGCAAGAGACATCTCTTATCCATCAGGAGACAGCCCATATCCTGCAAGAGACATCCCTTATGCAGCAAGAGACATCCCATATCCTGCAAAGAGACATCCAGGCAGCCCCCATATCCAAGCAGCATTAATAGACAGCCCCCATCCAGCAACACTGAATAATTAACTTACCAACAATGTCTCCACAGGAAAGTAGGCTAGCACATCATACCGCAGCTCTTCTTGGCAGCTGCGACTGGCGCCAAAAAGGAGCAGACGATCCGGTGAAAAAAAGAGGTGAAGTGCAGATGATATCACTCCGCCTTCCACTCTGTAGGGGGTTCCAGCCGGCGCTACAGAAGCTGTGTCAGCTTATGCTGCCGCCAACTTACTCCATGGCTGGTGACCTAGTAAAATAAACGATTTAAAAAAGTTCTCCCTCACTGCTTTTGTTGGAGGTGCCGGTATGCCGTTCCGGCGCGTTCTGTTAGAAAAAAAGCCCTGCTTACAGATGTACTTTTTTTTTGTCCTTTTTGTGGCTATAATGGCCCCCATTCCTTTGGGCAGACTTTCCACAAGATTTTGAAGTGTGCCTGTGGGAATTTGTGTCTATTCAGCCAAAAGTTCAGTTTTGGGGTTAGGTACCGATTTTAGTTAGAAGAGAACACCAGGTTTGCAGTCAGTATTCCAATTCATCCCAATATATATTTACTAGTGTTAAGGTCAAGGCCAGGGGAGGGCTGGGCCAGGGGGCAGGGGGGGGGGCAATTGCCCCCTGGACTGCTCTGATGCCCCGTATAAAGGCTGCACCGCTTCTGCCACAGACATGCCTAAATGGTTCCTGGTGAAGAGAAGTAAGAAGTCCCCGCTGCTGACCTACTGAGCGCAGGTCCTGACCCCCCCCCCCCCTCCCTGCATAGATGGTGTACACAGTGTCTGAGCAGAGGCCGGTTCCATGCCCCACTGGAGACTCTTCCCTGGCAAGCCCCAACCGAGCTGTCCCAGCTCCCCCAAACACCCCCTGCTGGCCAGGTCGGGAACCCGGATTTGGACGGTGGGTAGAGAGTACCTGGAGCGGAGCTTAAGCCTGGAATGGGGGTGAGAAGGAGGCCAGGAAGAGGGAGAGTGGGAGGGGGCTGAGCCGCTGCACCATGGGCCTCTGCATTTTACTTGCCTCCTGGGCCAAAAGTTGCCAGTCATCCCCTGGTCAAGGCTCTATTCAGGCCTCTCAAGTTCCTCCACCCCAAACTAGTCAAGCTATGTCTAAATGAAGATGGCTTTGTGAACAGGGGTATAGCCACGCTGTAGCAGAAAAGGGCCACCACAAGGTTAAAAGTGCACAATTGTCTAAAATGTCTTTGTTTACTGTAATATTAACCGTACGCTTCACAAAAAACAATAATCTGGATGTGTATCAATACATTTTTGGCCGTTTAGTGTATCATTGCAATTCCTACAGTTTTCACTGGATGGCAGTATTCACCTATGCAATGTGTTCTGGGTGAAATTCATCCCCCCACTCCCTGATTAGACAGGGATTTTCATGCTCTTATTACTGTAGCAGCCATTGCGCAGAATTCGGGTATTTGAATTCCCTTCTCTGTATTTCAAATGATTTAATTCCCAGCAAGAAACAGAGTTTTAATATCATGCTTGTAAATCTAATGTGGAGGGCCTGTGGAGAAGTAAAACAGCCCGCCGGGTTAATAAAAACATATGAACTTTCCCTGACAGGCTTTGAAATATTCTTTCTTGGGAATTATAATGTTTAACAAAAAGAACTTGCCTTGAGATTCACTGCTTCGTTTTGTTATTTCAGTAGATAGCTATCTATTTATCTAGAATATAAAGTTTTAATTGGCCAGAAAAACTGAAACCCAATCCTGGCTGCAGAAGTAGGTGCACCCTTTCCACATGCATCTACTGAATGGTATAAAGAGTGACCTGCAATAGCTATTTCAGTTGTTTTTTTTGTTTTTTTCCAATAGATCCAGACAAGATTTAGAACCTTTGTTAGGTTTTAGCGTGACACTGTAGTCTTCAAAACAAGTCACAAACAATCTAATTTAATAGCAGGGGGCATTATACTTATCTCTCGAGCTGTCTGTGCCACCATCTTTATTCTTCTTTCAGACTCCTGGGACCATCAGATGTCTGTGTCCTCCGCTCACACATTGTGGTTCCTTATGCCTACACCTAGGAAAAGTGCCCTCTTACATTGGTGCCAGTGGACAGAAGAATGCCACATTACAATGGTGCCATTGGGAGGAAATGTGCCCTTTTACATTAGTTTCAGTGAAGGAAGAATTCCCCATTACATTGGTGCCAGTGGGAGGAAGAAAGTCCTTTACTTTGGTATCAGTGATGGAAGAATGCCACCTACATTGGTGTAAGTGGACAGAATAATGACCCTTACTTTGTTGTGCGTCGGAGGAAGAATGTCCTTACATTGGTATCACCCCTTACATTGGTGTTGGTGAGAGGAAGAATGTCCTTTAATTTGTTAGTGAAAGGAAATATCAATTATAGCCCCAGAAGGAGATATAGTTGAAAACCAGTGCAAAAGGAGCAAGACCAGTATACAACCATCAGAAGTAAAAGGGCAAGGGGTGATAAGTACTAAATCTCAAGGCAATGTTCATGAAAATAAAGCTCATATATTATAATGAAGCCAACAGAGGGAATACAATGTTACAGTGTCAGCAATTTCTCCTTCAAGCGAGTTCTGGAATTTTGCCACCAATAGTCATGTAAAAACAGAAAACAGGCAGGGGGAGAGAGAGCGCCACTATCTAAGCGTAGTAGTGTTTGAAAAAAAAAAAAAAAAGAGATGATAAGTATTGCACACATATACACGTAAAAACACAGCATATCACTATGTTCAGTGGAGACATAAACAGATGGCAGATTCTTAAGAATACTTTGATGGATATAAAACGATGAGAAAGAGGGGAGAGGAGAGGTGCATCAATCTCAGCGTTGTTTTTTTGAAGTCCCTGCTCACATCGCACCAATTTGACATGCGATTGACATGTCAAATCGCATGCCAAATCGGAGCCTATTGCCGGCAATTGCACCATCCGAATTTCATAATTTCAAAGCCGCCCTCAGTGTGAACGAGGGCAGAAATGCAATGTACAATTATTTAGGAGAGGCACTCACATGAAGGTAGTGTAACATAGGCATTAACCAATGTGTCCAGCAGGTGACGTCCTTCTGATGGTCCCCAATGGAGATGTATGAAGGGTGAAAAGGGAGCTGCTCCTGGTGGATGGTCTCATCAGTGGATGTCAAAATACGGTGGCAAAAAAACTAAAAACAAAGGGAGAATAGGCTGCTCTAAGTGTAGTATTATTTATGAAATAAAAAGATAAATGATAAAAATGCTCTCACATTTAGTAGGTAAAGCAACAGGCAATATACTAAAAACTTCCAGCTGGTGGCATTATATAATGAGTCCCAATGGATAGTTGCTCTTGGATGGTCATAGGTGGGTAAGTAAGTCAAGAAGCACTATAGTTTCCCATAGGATGAGAACCAGGAAAAGCCCACCCTGGTAGGTATGACTGGAGGCCACTGTGGCTAGCAGGAAGCAAAATCACTGGCCAGGGCAGCCGGCCATGGTGGCATCACACATCGTGTATGAGTGGGCATAGCTACATGTTTCGGGGCAGAGTCACCATTGTCAAGCACCCCCACTAAAGTGTAAGAGAACAATATATAGGGGAGGGGGAAGAGTGGATGGGCTGGAGGCAATACAGAGGGAAGGGGCTACAGGAGGAGATGGACAAGATGAACAAGTGACCCTATGGGGCACAGAAAGATATTACCACATTACCTCAGGAAGGTTTACCCCCTTAATGACCAGGTCATTTTTTGCGCTATAATGCACTGAGTTGCATTAACTGACAATTGAGCGGTCGTGTGATGCTGTACCCAAATAAAATTGATGTTCTTTTTACCCACAAATAGCGTTTTCTTTTAGTAGTATTTGATCACCTCTGCATTTATTTTTTGGGCTATAAACAACGACTGACAATTTTGAAAAACAAAAAAAAAGCAATATTTTTTTTTTATCTGCTCTAAAACATATCCAATAAAAAAAAATATAAAAAATAATTTTTTTTTTATCAATTTAGGCTAATATGTATTCTGCTACATATTTTTGGTAAAAAAAATCCCAATAAGCATATATTGATTGGTTTGTGCAAAAGTTACTGCGTCTACAAACTACGGGATATTTTTATTTGTTAATTTTTTTATTTAATATATTACTAGTAATGGTGGTAATCAGTGACTATTAGCAGGACTGCCCGGGACAATTCGGAAACCTGACATTTTTGATACTTTTTTTGGGGACCGGTGACACTAATACAGTGATCAGTGCTAAAATTATGCACTGTCACTGTACTAATGACGCTGGAAGGGAAGAGGTGAACATCAGGGGTGATCAAAGGCTTAACTGTATGCCTGACCAGTGCTTGGTTACTGTGGGGGAGATGCTTTTACTCCTGGAAGACATGGATCAGTGTTTCTGCTTCACAGAATCACAGAATCCATGTCTTCTGTACTCACAGAAAGACAGTCTGCCTTGTTTACATAGGCAGACTCTCATTCTATCAGAGTACCGAACGATCGGCGGGTCTGCGGGACCATCTGATCAGCTCCTGCTGTGTAAAGTCAAAGCCAGGAGTGAGCCGTTGGTGGCGCGCACTCACACCCAAAACCCAGAAGTGCAGAATCACGTATACTGTATATATACATGAATCTGCACAGAGCAGCCGGGAATTGGTTAAAGGGGCTTGGTTAAAGGGGCTTACACATAATGACAGCAAAAAATGGAAGTAAAACCGAAACATTTAACAACACAATATAAAGAAGTGCATGAATAAATGTACATCTTTAAGAGGACAACATAATGGCAAATAATAGCAAGACATAAAAGAAAGTGGTGTGCAACACAATAAAAGGCAGTACATAAATAGAATAAATAATGAACTGATACCAGATGTTAAAAGCATAAAGACCTGCTGAAATAGCCATAAAAATAATAAATATGAAAATGAATAAAAAGCTCCAGATGTGCTGTGATTCAAATATGTGTATATAGATATTGGCGCATAACAATTAAAAGAAAAAGAGGAGGGGCGCAGTAGGCACACTATACTTAGTGTAGAAATTTGAAACATATATAGAATAGTCGGCCTCTCTGAAATCAAGACATGTGTTAAGAAAGATAAAAAATGAAAATATATAAGATGACCTTTCAGAAACCATGACATGCATTGGTGCCAGTGGGAGGAAATGTGCCCTTTTACATTGGTGTCAGTGAATGAAGAATTCCCTATTACATTGGTGCCAGTGGGAGGAAGAAAGTCCTTTAATTTGGTATCAGTGATGAAAGAATGCCACCTACATTAGTGTAAATGGAAAGAATATAAAGAAAATGGGGTTTCATATAACCCTCATTTTCTATATGGAATGGCAGAAGGGGCTTAGTTTATTAAGAAAATCTAGGTTGTAACAAGGTCAGTTCAATAGGTTTTAGTTAGTCAGTCAGTAGGATGAACTTTTGACCTGGGCTAACCCTTGGTCAGGGCTTCCCGCTCTTAAGCTTCAGGTATCTGGGCAGATTTTAAATTATTGCTGCTTTCCTGCCCTTGTCTAAGGTATTGTTAGGCAGATTAGCGCGTGCCCCCCGAACTCCCGCCTGAATTCCCCTGCTCTTGACTGAAATCTAGTTCCAACTGGCTCTGCGGGGGGCTATTTAAGCTGTGACCGAGGGTCTCCTGGTCACTTCATCTCCTCAGGACCATGGGGTAGTAGGCAGGATTTCCTTAAGCTTACTTATAACTATTAAATAAGACACCTTCAGACTTAAATTTGGAATGAAAGAGGCCGCGGCCGTTTATTATTTTACACATTAAAGATTGATAAATCTTTTAAACTTTAAATAACAGCAGTATAGAACAAACCCGGTCCCAACGACCCAGGTTGTCATTACTCAACTAAATACATCGACACATCCAACTTAAAATACAACAAACGTCCCCCTTCGACGTGACCGAAGGTGACCCTAAAATAACAAACTGACCGCGACAAACAAAAAAAGGGGGGGTGGGAGGGGAACCGCTGGGCTGTCTTCTTTCTTCGCTGCTTGACCGACGGAGTGACGGCTCATCTGTGAGGGGATCCTTAAATGGGTCCTCTTGAACCCCTTCAGCCAATCAACTTGAACTTCTTCACAGGCGGGAGAAACCGGCTCAGACAGGTCAGGGGCTTATTCTCCCTAGATACTCAAGTAAACTAACTAAACCCTTATAGCCAATCAGTTTACATTAAACTCTGACAGGCTCTAAACTGCCTGACAACTTAAATTCTGCCTATTCCTTCTCCTAAACTATCCTCACCTGCCACTACCCCATGAATAAAAGGGGCCATTCGTTCCCTTTTCTCTTCATGGGGTAGTAGGCAGGATTTCCTTAAGCTTACTTATAACTATTAAATAAGACACCTTCAGACTTAAATTTGGAATGAAAGAGGCCGCGGCCGTTAATTATTTTACACATTAAAGATCGATAAATCTTTTAAACTTTAAATAACAGCAGTATAGAACAAACCCGGTCCCAACGACCCAGGTTGTCATTACTCAACTAAATACATCGACACATCCAAAAGGCAGGCGGCTCACACCCGCCTGGCACACCCCCACCACGCGGCCTCTTCCACGCAAGTACCCAGATTGGCATTAAAAGTATCCAGGCCAATGTCTGATAAATGGGTGTCATCAAACCTGTATAGTCCACTAGTACCTCCCTCCAACTCTATATGCCGAAAGGATAAAATTCCAACGACGCGCAGCAGCTTCTCCAAAGCCCTGTTTACGCGCTTACAGATTTTCTCAAGTGGTTTCAAGTAACAATGCTTGAACCAAGCGAGTCTAGGTATAACCTCCGAAAAAACAATGGTCATAAAAGGGAATGTTGACCTTAATAATTGCAAGTCATCCCGGATCGCAAAAATCAGGTCTAATGTTCTCGCTCTGCCTACATCATTCCCCCCAAGGTGTACAACTAGTATATCCAGGGGGGGAAGAAACTGCAGTAGTCTAAAAATTTCCGGACGAAATTCCGACCACAGCATTCCTCTCTTGCTAAACCACTGAACCCTAAAATAATTGGGATCTAAACCGATGTTTTCGCCATAAGGACGTCTTCTGGCTCGTGCACGAGCCCAGTGCACGAACGAATGTCCGATGATCCACACGTCCAGACATTGACCTGAAAAATTTTTTAACAAACAGTGTCAGGGCGGATGTAAGTTTGAAAAACATCCGACTTCCACCTGCCCAACTTTTTAACAACTTGATCATCGAGACCCAATCTTGCCGCTTCAGTAGCAGCACCAATACGAAATGAATGTGAAGTCAACCTTTCCTCCTCCAATCCCAATTGAACGAGACATTTTTTAAAAACAGCATTGAATTGATAGCCAGTCAATGGCCTACCATCCCGATGATTGAACAAGAATTCAGAACCGGCCGATCTGATTGTCAAAAATTTTTGTAATAAACGCACCGGACATATGGAAGAGTTGCGAAACCTGTGTAAATTAACGCGCTTCCCAACACCTAATTGATCCGTCTTAGAGAAGCGTACTAAAATGCAACACGACACGTCAGATAAAACCGCATCCGAGAGAAAAAGACCAGAGCTAAGCGTCCTACTTGTTGGCACCAGCTCCGATATTCTCAGTGCCGCAAAAAACATTAACGAAAAAGCCGCCCGAAAAAGGACCGACTCATAATAGGAAAAACAAACGACCGACGTAACTGCACATAAGCTCTCCAAAAGTGGGACAGTAATGGGCTTCCTAGAATCGGGCAAAAATTTCGCTTTACGGTAACCCTTCAGGGCCTGACGCACTGTAAAAAAGGAAGAGCATGAAGGGAAATTTTTCAACTTAACGAAAAAGGATACTCCTGCCAAAATTTTGTTTACATGAGACCATGCATACTCCATACGGAATAAGGAATTTAAAAAGGACAAAACCAAATTTTCCGAAAAACTATCGGGGGATGCACCCAAGGACTGAAGATGCGACACCCATAATGACCATGCTGATTGGTATCCCGCCATGGTCGCCGGAGCCAAAGAACGCAAAACATTCTTTGCTACCAAGTCTAGACTATGTGCCATAGGTGGCTCGGGTAATGACAGCTCAGCTCGTCCGCTTCCGGAAACAGCGTAAAAAATCGCTCCATCTGTAAGCGAGACAAAGCATCCGCCAAACCATTATCTTTGCCGGGGACAAAAGTCGCCTTAATCCAAATATTAAATGATAAGCATTTAGCTACTAAATACCGCAATAAGGCTATAACAGGAGGGGACTTTGAAGACAAACAATTGATAGCGAACATCACCCCCCTGTTATCAGTCCGAACCATTAATCTCCTGTTCCGAAAATGATGGCCCCAAACCTCCAGGGCCACCACAATGGGAAAGAGCTCGAGAAGAACACTATTGCGTGTATAACCCAATTGAACCCATTTCTGGCACCAGCGA
Organism: Pelophylax lessonae; assembly: GCF_965119305.1. NCBI lineage: Eukaryota > Metazoa > Chordata > Amphibia > Anura > Ranidae > Pelophylax > Pelophylax lessonae. The sequence goes on along the minus strand of NC_138771.1, from coordinate 510,105,147 downwards.
TCAGCGCACCAATGCGTGCGCCAAATGGCGGCGAAGCCGACCGAACCCGCTGAATCGGTGAAGAGACAAAAATCCTTGTCAAGAACAAATTCTTCCTGCCAAAGACTTTTGCCATTGAAATCCGTTAAAAACTGGAACCACACCAGCATATCCTCCCTGACCTCCTGAGTTAACCTCACGTGAGAATTTGGCGACTTCAGACCCGCAATCGTTGCATACAGTTTTCTGGAAAATAGCCTACCCAGGGGAATAACCCTGGAAGCAAAAGCCAGCAAACCAAGCAAGGACTGCATCTCCTTAAGGCGAACCTTACGTCTCCGGATCAAAGTCAGAAGGCAAAACTTCAATTTAGACACTATGGGCCTGATTCATAGTACGGAGAATTGGCGTTTCGGCTGGATTTTGCAAACCGGTGAATTTTTAAGTCTGAAATTGGTATTCAAAGAACGGCGGGCGGAAAATAACGCCAACTGTGAGATTCATTAAGATCAACTAATGTCAGGACTGGACTTAAAAACAATCCAGCTAAAAGGTGGACTAATTTTTTCAAAATCACAAAATATGGCAGGAAAAAAATAGAAAATGTGTGGGAAAGATGTGTTATATGATTTTGAGCTAAACTGCTTTTAAACTGTGTGAAAATGTTAAGTAGAAAAAAAGATATTAATAAAAGTGTAAAATGCAAATATAGCTCCAGAGTCAATTTCCTGACAGACTCCATGGCAGCATACGTATCGGGTTTGGCCCCGCCTCCAAACCTACCCATAGGACCTCACTCCCATAAATCTTTGCTCCTGTTCAGCACACGTGTTCTTTTTTTGTCCTCCAAAGGATTACCTGATATCCTACCTGAAGATGGATTCCGGGTGATGGATGGCTCTACCTGTCGGGTATGGAGCTCTCCAATAAGCCCCAGCTGCTGCGGGGTATGGAGGAGGGGCGAAGATGTAGCAGCCTTGGCCAAAAAGCCCAGCTGCTGCGGGTGGCCGGTACCCTTGAAAGAGATAAGTCCGGTGTGCATCCATCCCTGGTGGTCTGCGGTTCGTGAGTACACTCCATGGCAGCTATGTTATATGCTTATATTTGCCTTTGTTTATATGTTTTTTCTCTTACCTGGTCTTTCCTGCCTTCCCTGGTGGCTAGTGGTCCGGGGCCGGTCAGCGGTTCACTTCCTGACCGGCCGCCGGTGCGGTGCGCTACTGCGCATGTGCGGCGCCTCCAGAACGAGGCTTGGTTCTCGCGCGTGCGCAGTAAGAGCGCGGCGCATGCGCAGTGAGTTGGCGTCGGCGGCGAGCGCTGATGACGTCACCAGGCGCCATATTTAAACCCCAGAACTGTCAGCAGTGTTGTGTTTATACACACTGCTGATACTGGGTGTTCCATACTCCGCATCTGATCGGTTTTTGGACGCCTGCTGTTCGTTGCCGCTCTGCCTGCTAACCTCTGGTTCTTGGTGAGTACTGGCCCCAGTTTGGGAGCCTCCCCCCCCCTCCTCTTTTGCTGGTTTTCTGACATTGCTGTCCGGCTCATTCTTGTAGGTCAGCATCAGAATGGAAGCTACTTTGCCCTCCGGTGGTCAGCCCGCCCCTAACAGGTATTTGGGGCTTCTTAGTGGGGCTGTGGGTTATAGGGGGTGGGGGTAGGAACTCAAGTGTTCCTAGCTTCCTGTCTGTTTTTTTCTGTTTTTTCTCTTGTTCACAGCCCTCCTCGTTCAGAGACTAGGCACTCTTCTCAAAGAAGTGAAAGACGCTCAAGCTCTCGCCACCGGCACTCTACAGGAAAGTCCCGTTCGGGCTCACATCATCAAAAATCATCTACTTCAGCCAGCCACGCACGGAGACCTGACAAAGCAGGTTGCAGAGGCTGTGGCGCTAGTGTCCCGGAGAGGAAGCTTTTCTGTGATAGATGTTTCTCCCAGGCTGCGGGAGAAAGGGATACTTCCGATCAGCGCATTGAGGCTTTGGTCAAGAGAGTGGTTAAGGACTCTTTGGCAGAGTTGGGTGTCAGTCGTTCTCAAGACACTGCAACGGCTTCCCCAAGCCCCTCCCCTGTAGCACTACAGGTACAGGAAGATTTCGAGTCAGCCCACACAAGCCATCAGTCGATGCTCTTGTCAGGTAGCGACTCTGAAGATGAGGATCCCTGCTTGGGTTTTGAATATACCTTGGTGCCTTCCCTGGTTAAAGCGGTCAGAGAGACCTTAAATTGGGAGGAGTCAGCTGTTCCCCCTCCCAAGCAGAAGAAGTACTTTAAACAGCTCAATAAGGAGCGTGTTAATTTTCCCTTCCTGGGAGAGTTGGGTGAAATCATCTTGGAGGAGTGGAAAAAGGTGGAACGTAAGAATTCCTTAGTATCCAAGATGGCTAAACTTTACCCCTTCAAAGAGGATGATGTGAAACATCTTGAGTCCCCTCCCCTAGTTGACGCAGCAGTCATGAGACTGGTCAAGCACGTGACCCTTCCCTTAGAGGATACGGTCTCATTTAAAGACCCGTTGGACCGAAGGATGGACTCTGATTTGAAGAGAATCTACCTTACAGCAGGTATGGCCTGTAAGCCAGTCCTGGCTTTGGCTGCTCTATCCAAGGCCATGGAGTCTTGGGCTGATGTGGTAGACGAATCGGTCAGATCTGTTTCGGAGGAGGTGGCCAGAAGCGCTCCAATCCAGGAGCTTAGGCTGGGCGCGTCGTTCCTTGGGGAGGCTTCCATAGACTTGATCCGTCTATTGGCAAGAGTTATGCTGTCCTCGGTCACAGCTAAGAGAGCTCTTTGGCTCCGCCCTTGGGTGGCGGATCCGGCATCAAAGCAAGTTTGGTGCCGTATTCCCTTTGAGGGGTCCTCCCTTTTCGGGAATAAACTGGACGAGGCCATAACCCGGGCTACAGGCGGTAAGTCTGGGTTTCTTCCCCAGGATCGGCGCCAGTTCAACGTCAAGAAAGGACAGCCTACCAGAAAATTTGTGCCTGACCGGGCCAGGGAAGCTCGTTCTTATAGACCTGGTCGGGAGTTCAACCGGAACTGGAGATCCAGACAGTCTTCCAGGAAGACGACAAAGAATGTCTCCTCTGGGGACCGCGAGCCCACTAAGTCCTTTTGAAGGTGGGCCCGCTCAGACATGTCGGGTGGGTGCACGTCTACGCTCCTTCCGACATGTCTGGGCGGCTTCGATTCAGGACCCCTGGGCCGTCAGGACGGTGTCTTCAGGCCACAAGTGGGTCTTCAAGGAGAGGCCAGGCTCAAGGTTCCTGCCTACTGCCATACCATGTCTAGAAGAAAGGCGTCAGATTTTGTTTTCTTACGTCGAAGCTCTCATTGCTCAAGGGGCTGTCATCTCCGTTCCAGAGTCAGAGCGAGGCCAAGGAATATATTCTCCGCTCTTTCTGGTCCAAAAGAAGAACGGATCATGGAGACCAGTAATAGATTTGACCTTCTTGAACAAATTCATAAAAAAAGAAAGGTTCAAAATGGAGACCCTGTTGTCCATACAGCAGTCAGTCCAGCCGGCAGATTGGATGGTGTCCATCGACTTGAAAGACGCCTACTTTCATGTCCCTGTGGACGAAGATTTTCAAAGGTTTCTCCGGTTCGAAGTGGGAGGATTACATCTTCAGTTTATCTGTCTCCCATTCGGGCTCTCAACATCTCCACGGACCTTTTCAAAAATCTTATTGGCCGTGGTAGCCCTACTGAGATTGAAAGGTATCCGTCTTCACCACTATTTGGACGATCTACTCCTGTTGTCCCAAGACAGAGACCAACTATTAGTTCATCTGGAGCAGGTCGTGTCCACTCTCCAGAAGTTTGGTTGGTTACTCAACAAGGAGAAGAGTCACCTGATTCCAACTCAGTCCCTGATCTACTTGGGCGCTCTGTTCGACACAGAGAAGGCGACTATCTCTCTTCCAGAGGAAAAGATAGGGACTCTCCGAGACAGGATTCGCTTTGCCCTCTCATCCTCTCATCTTCAGGCACGTCAATGTCTGAAGGTGATCGGGACTATGGTCGCAGTAGTCCCCATGGTGAAGTGGGCCCTGTGGAGGATGAGACCCTTTCAGAAGGGATTCCTTCAGCAATGGGATACGTGGCATCTGGATCAACGCATCTTCCTAACCCCTTCAATGAGAGCGAGTCTTCCTTGGTGGCTATGCAGAGACCACCTGCTGAACTGCCACTCTCTGAAACCAGCTCCGTGGGTAGTGGTTACCTCGGACGCCAGCAACATAGGCTGGGGTGCCCACTGTCTGTCGGAGGTGGCACAGGGCAGGTGGGAGTTTTCCACTCGAGGAATAGTATCCAACATACTAGAACTCCGAGCAGCATTCCAAGCTCTTCGAGCATTTGCTCACCTGACAAAAGACCAACCTGTCATGCTGCGCCTGGACAACACCTCAGCAGTGGCATACATCAGGAAACAAGGGGGTACACGCAGCTGGTCCCTATTGAGGGAAGTGGAGCCGATTATGTCCTGGGCACAGAAAAATCTCTCGAATCTTTCAGCGGTTTATGTTCCAGGAGTCCAGAATGTCAAAGCAGACTTCTTGTCCAGAGTGGATCTGGACAACAACGAGTGGTCCCTTCACAAGGAAACGTTCGACTGGATCCTAACATTGGGGTTTTCTCCAGAGGTAGATCTCTTCGCCTCCCCCTGCAATCACAAACTGCCGAAGTACTACTCAAGATTCAGAGATCCACAAGCATCAGGGATAGATGCACTCTCGGATCAGTGGAGATTCCACAGGGCATACGCCTTCCCACCAATTCCGATTGTGTTGCAGTTCCTTCGGAGACTCAGGTCGGAGCCAGTGGAGGTAGTGGCGGTGATTCCCTTCTGGCCGAACAGGCCATGGTTTCCCCTTCTGACGCTACTCAGTGTCCAAGATCCAATCCCGCTACCCTTCAGACCGGACCTGTTGTCCCAGGGGTCTGTACTCCATCCATGCCCAGACCGTTTACATCTCAAGGTCTGGATGTTGAGAGGAGGAGGTTACAGGCTTTAGGCTGTCCAGAAACGGCAATCTCGACACTACTTAGTGCTAGAAGAAGCTCAACGAACAGGGTGTATCAGAGAATCTGGGAAAAATTTTCTGCACAACTGAATACAAGGCCTGATCCTCAATCTTCAATTAAGATCCAGGATGTATTGAGCTTTCTCCAATCAGGACTGGATTTGCCTCTATCAGTGAGTTCGCTCAGAGTCCAGGTCTCGGCTATTTCTGCTTTTACAGGGATCTCCTGGGCCACTCATGCCCTAATTCGTCAGTTCTTCCAAGGGGCAGTGAGAATCAGACCTCAGAGAAAACCCAGGTTTCCCAAGTGGGATCTGCCACTAGTTCTGGATTTCCTGGCGAGTCAAATTCAAGACATGTTTGATTCTTTGACCATAAGAGAGCTTACACTGATAACAGTGTTTCTGGTGGCTATAACCTCAGCAAAAAGAGTGTCGGAAATTGGGTCCTTTGGGACACAAGAGCCTTTCTTAACCTTTTTTCCTGACAGAGTGGTGCTCATCCCCATGCTGGATGCGAGACCAAAAAGGACCTCTGTCTTCCATGAAAACATAGAAACAGTATTACCAACCTTTAGACAGGAAGAGGAAGAATCTTCGGTTCATCCGCTGGATGTTGGAGAGTGTATTAAGAGATATTTAAATGCCACTTCCTCTTTCAGAAAATCAGAACATCTTTTCGTTACCTTTTATGGAAAAAACAAAGGTTCAAGAGCCTCGACGAGATCCATTTCCTCTTGGATCATCCAGACCATCCAGTGGGCTTATAGGGCTAAGGGCTTGACCCCTCCAGCAGTAGTTACAGCTCATTCGACGCGGAGCATCTCTACCTCCTGGGCAGTATCCAGACATGTGGCTCCTGAAGTCATTTGCAGAGCAGCATCGTGGTCCTCTATTAACACTTTCTTATCCCATTACTGTGTTGAGCCAGCGGCTCTTTCTTCTGTGAATTTTGGTTTGCAAGTCCTGTCTGTTTGACAAAATGCATTAAAACTTTTCTGTTCAGCACCTGCCCACCCTGTGTGTACGGCGAGTTATTTCCCGATACGTATGCTGCCATGGAGTCTGTCAGGAAAACGGAAAATTTATATCAAATACTTACCGTAATTTTCCTTTCCTGATGGACTCCATGGCAGCAGGAGTTCCCTCCCGGATTTCTGTGGAGGATAGTTACAGAACACGTGTGCTGAACAGGAGCAAAGATTTATGGGAGTGAGGTCCTATGGGTAGGTTTGGAGGCGGGGCCAAACCCGATACGTATGCTGCCATGGAGTCCATCAGGAAAGGAAAATTACGGTAAGTATTTGATATAAATTTTCCGTTTTCTGGCAGATAGCCCATGTGAGCATGCTCCAAACCAAAAACAAGGCTGAAAATAACGTTTTTGAAAACGTTAGTGGGAGTTTTATTGAATTTGCGGCAAATACCGCCGCAAATTCGCGGTAAAACGGCGCTATTCCGGCGCTAATAATTTTTTTTTTTTTTTAATTTTTTTTTTTTTTTTTTTTAATTTTTTTTTTTTTTGCACATATCTATGTATGTCTATATATATATATATATATATATATATATATATATATATATATGAATCACAAAAAAATATATATCTATACATATATATATATATATATATGTGTGTGTGTGTGTGTGTTTATATATATATATATATATATATATATATATATATATAAACACACACACACATATATATGTATATATGTATATATATATAGATAGATAGATAGATAGATATATAGATACCCAAAAATAATTATATGTATATATATATATATATATATATATATATATATATGTTTTATTTATTGATTTGCCTATGTGTTTATATATATATATATATATATATATATATATATATATATATATATATATATATATATATATATATATATATATATATATATATATGAAAAGGAACACTAACACGGCTCCTCCCCGAAAATTAAACATTGTATATGTGTGAAATCAATATATTTTTGGGTTGGTTAGATATAGAATGTAACAATAATATATGTTTTTTTGCATATGTGTATCTATATATATATATATATATATATATATATATGCAAAAAACTATATATTATTGTTACTTCCTATATCTAACCAACCCCAAAAATATATTAATTTCACACATATACAATGTTTCATTTTTGGGGAGAAGCCGTATTAGTGTTGCTTGTCATATATAACAACATACAGTTGTAGGTAGTTCAGGGATTCGAACACCCAAATACACTGTTGCAAGGCAGCGGTGCTAACCACTTAACTACCTAAAGCTAATGACATTTTTTTCAAAGCATGTGTGATTTGTACTTTAAAAAAAAAAAAAAAAAAATATATATATATATATATATATATATTCTATTTAGACCCAATTCAAGCTCAAATAATTTTTATTTATTAAAATTTTTTGATGGACTAATTGAATCAAACTATATTAATTTTTAGAGCCCATTCACATTAGCGCGACTTGTCAGGCGACTTGTCAGCCTGACAAGTCACGGTATGTCGTGGTCCATTGAGTAGTACAGGACCCGTTCTAATAGGAGTGACACAAGTCACTCCGACTTAGAAAAAGGGTCCTGTACCACTTTGGGGCGACCTCGGAGCGACTTGCATAGACTTCCAGTATGTGAAGTCTCTGCAAGTCGCGGTGCACAGTGGTGCACGCGACTTCACAGGTCGCCCCCCGAAGTCGTGTCGCCTCAATGTGAATGGGCTCTTAAGGTGCCAGTGCATGTATGCTTGGTATAAAGATAACAAGAAACAACAAAAAAAAAAAACCTCAGAGACCACAATTCCCAAATAATTAACCTAGTTTAGTAAAACTGTATAAAATCAACAAATTTTTAAAAATAATCCTGCATGCTGGAAATTATATATAGGTGTTTAAAACATTTATTTCTGTGAAAAATTAGTATTTTAAATATAAATTGATAGGCTAAGAAACTATCAGTGACATATATTATGAAATAAATGTAACAAAGTGATTATGTTTGTGTAAATTGTGTTTTGCAAAAATGTTGCAAATATGTATTGAGCTTGAGCTTGAGCTTAATTAAATAAACTGACCAAAATATCCAAGTGGTTAGCACAGCTGCCTTGCAACAATGTATTTGGGTGTTCAAATCCCTGAACTACCTACAACTGTCTGTTGTTATATATGACAAGCAACACCCCAAAAATAAAACATTGTATATGTGTGAAATTAATATATTTGTTGAGTGGGGAGCCATATTAGTTTTGCTTCCTTTATAGAGCCACATTACACTCTGAAAAATAGCAGTGTTTGAGCTTGCAAATCTGAGAATTTGCAAATTGATTGAACATATGCAGTGCAACCCCAGAACTCAGAATTCAACAACCCAAAAAAAAAAAAAAAAAAAAGATATATATATATATATATATATATATATATATATATATATATATATATAAAAAATGACTACATCAAGTCAACACACATAGGAAATGCTTTCAATAATCTCAGAATGAGCACAAAGTGGCTTTTTCATTTAGACTAATGGGCCATACACACTAAGATTTTCTGAAGATTTTTTCCTTTAGATTTACCAAAACCAAATAATATGAGGTTAAAACTTAAACACTTTCAATTTGTATGCAATCTGGCAGGCCCTTGCACTACATAGAAAAGGTAAATCTGAAGGAAAAAGTCTTCAGAAAATCTTATAGTGTGTATGGCCATACAATTTTCTGTCCAATTTTCTTGAAATTTACCTTCAAGTATGTAGTACAAAGGCCTGCCTAATTGGATACAAGTGAAAGTGTTGTTTAGCTTTGACATCACATTATGTGGAGTGTGGTTAATCTATCAGAAAATTGTACAACAAAAATTGAACATGTATGGCCATACACACTATAAGATTTTCCGAAGACTTTTTCCTTCAGATTTACCTTTTCTATGTAGTGCAAGGGCCTGCCAGATTGCATACAAATTGAAAGTGTTTAGGTTTGACCTCATATTATCTGGTTTTGGTAAATCTAAAGGAAAAAGTCTTCAGAAAATCTTAAGCCCCGTACACACGTACTGATCGTCGGCCGAACGATCGGCTGTCTTTTGTCCAGGGCTGTCCTGTCTGTTGAAAACTGCAAAAGACTGCACACGAATTTTGTCAGCCAACAACAGACGACTGCAGAAGTGATGTCATGTGATGGTTAACTTTCCCTGTGTTTTTTCTTTTCTGAGCATGCCCAGTCTTGCAAATCAGCCGATTGTCGGCCGAATTCTGTACTGACTGGCGAACAATCGGCCGTTCTGGTGTTGGCCAACAAAAATTTTAATGCCTGCATGACAGATTCTGTTCGGCCGAAAATGCGCTGTCGGAAGCATCATACTAACAAGCCTACAATCGGCCGATCGGTCGTCGGCCGAATATTTACGGCCGAAGATCGGTACGTGTGTACGAGGCATTATAGTGTGTATGGCCCATTAAGCTGGCCATACATGTTCAACTTTTGTTGTACAATTTTCTGGTAGATCTACCACAAACCACATAATGTGAGGTCAAAGCTAAAAAACACATTCACTTGTATCTAATTAGGCAGGCCTTTGTACTACATACTTGAAGGTAAATTTCAAGAAAATTGGACAGAAAATTGTAAGAAAATTGGAACATGTATGGCCAGCCTTAAGCCTCGTACACACGTACCGATTGTCGGCCGTAAATATTCGGCCGACGACCGATCGGCCAATTGTAGGCTTGTTAGTATGATGCTTCCGACAGCCGACAGCGCATTTTCGGCCGAACAGAATCTGTCGTGCAGGCATTAAAATTTTTGTTGGCCAACACCAGAACGGCCGATTGTTCGCCAGTCAGTACAGAATTCGGCTGACAAACAGCAGATGAGCAAGACTGGACATGCTCAGAAAAGAAAAAACACACGGAAAGTTAACCATTACATGACATCACTTGGACAGCCCTGGACAAAAGACGGCCGATCGGTCGGCCGACGATCGGTACGTGTGTACGAGGCATTATGCCCCATACACACGTGCAGATTATCTGCAGACTTTTGTCTGCAGACTTACCAAAACCATATAATATGAGGTCAAACCTAAACACTTTCAATTTGTATGCAATCCGGCAGGCCCTTGCACTACATAGAAAAGGTAATGCCCCATACACACATGCAGATTATCTGCAGACTTTTGTCTGCAGACTTACCAAAACCATATAATATGAGGTCAAACCTAAACACTTTCAATTTGTATGTAATCCGGCAGGCCCTTGCACTACATAGAAAAGGTAAGTCTGCAGACAAAAGTCTGCAGATAATCTGCACGTGTGTATGGGGCATAAGTCTGCAGACAAAAGTCTGCAGATAATCTGCACGTGTGTACGGGGCATTAAGCCCCGTACACACGTACCGATGGTCGGCATACAAATGTTCCTCTTTTCTCCCCGGGATGTCGGTGTCTGCTGAAAAGTGCAAAGACAGCACAAGGACAGCACAAGAATTTTGTCCGCCGACTGCAGAAGTGATGTCATGTAATGGTTAACTTTCCCTGTGTTTTCTATTTTCTGAGCATGCCCAGTCTTGCAAATCTGCGGTCTGTCGGCCGAATTGTGTACTGACAGGCGAACAATCGTCCGTTCTGGTGTCGGCATACAAATATTTTCATGTTTGCAAGAAAGACTTTTGTCCGCGGATTGTGCGCAGACATCTGTCGGAGGCACCATACTAACACGCGTACAATCGGCAGATCCTTCGTCCACCGACGTTTGTATGCCGACGATCGGTACGTGTGTACGGGCCTTTAGTCTAAATGAAAAAGCCACTTTGTGCTCATGCTGAGATTATTGAAAGCATTTCTTATGTGTGTTGACTTGTAAGAAACTTCTGGATGGCCAGCCAAACACTCATTCATTAGTGAACTGGTGATTTTGGTTTAGGAACCAACAGACCCAATTAATTACTTTGCTGGGCGTTTCCTATACTGGGTGGGTGTAGTTTAACCAAGGTTATATAAAGGGATGTATGAGATCATATCATTTGGCCTGTGGAAGGGCCACAGGTCTTTATGTCCGAATTTGCTTTTGGGGGTTGGGGGGTTTGCTGGCATGCCATGCCTAAAGATCCATATTGCAGTAAGTGTATTCTGTTGGATGAATACTTTTCATGCTCTAACTGTTTGGTATAGTTTTTGCAAAGTGTGTCTTTATGTACTCTATACATGTTTTTTTTTTTATTTTCATGCCTCTGTGTAGCTGTATGTTCTACTGATTTGATGGTATTTAAATGAAAAGGCAGGCTCATGCAAACAATTAACATAAAAGTATGTTTGGTATGTTTTATGCTTAATACTAAGGTGTCTACAACTTATTTTGCTTGACTTTTGGATATTGTAAGCTCTATCTATCCATCATATGTTGTATCTTTGCACTGTAATTTGAATAAAAATTACTTGATTTGGGGGTTTTGGGGGGGGGGGGGGGCATTTCACATGCTTGCTTGAGT